>NW_026998916.1:600000-842522 GCF_035044405.1 Drosophila montana | reverse complement strand
GTAACTACAGTGAAAGTGTCAGCTTTCTAGCTCTTACGGTTTGGCCTGTGTGTTGATTATCAATCAGTCAGTCAATAAGTCAGTCAGTCACTGAGTCAGTTAGGACAAACAGTTTTATATATAGCGATAGTGATCCGATCCAGACGGTTCCAAAATATGTACTGCGTGGAACAGAAAGAGTACGAGGTTGCAAACACAAATTGGAAGTACAACACCCGGCTGTCTACAGCTACTTCCGCCGTTCCCCAAAAATATACAATATAAGAATATATAATATAATATAAAAACCAACAACAATAATAATCAAAAAAAACGACTCGACAATGAACAAAACAGACAACTACAAATTCAGTCCTTTCTCTCGCTTTCTGTTTTGGGGCACAGCCTATGATCTAAGCTTCTGTATCTTCTAACTCATTGCTGTTGTTTCTAAGCACAGCTATGCCTAAAATTCGTTTCTACGCGCTGCGTTGTCGGAACGACAGAGAAACCAGCAAACAACATAGTAGCATTATTTGTCCCTTTTCTTTACAATAAGTTTCCTATGTCCTGGACATCTCGCATAAACATCTCGCCGATCAAGACGGTTTCTAATTATGTTATTGCTTTCTATGGTAAATGAGCTTTATTTTTTGGGTTGGATTTTGCGTTTGCAGACCAACCCGATCATGCACCTCGCATGAATTTTAAAGCGGTGAAAAAAGCTCAGAGTGCCTTTTCATCTCCTCTGATTTATTACTCAATAGCCTAACGGAGAGATATGTAACCAAGCAAATATATGTATGTATATGTCAGGGCTCTTACTCGCACTTTGGATGTTTTCCATGAAGTGGATAATCCGTATATAAGTATATTCAAGCGCACATATTTATGAATGCATTGATATGTTTTATATTTTATATATGCCATGCATTTATATATGAGCATATGCATGATTACACTGCAGAAACCATTCCCTCTGCATTTAAATAAGCTTTAGATAATGTTGCTATAATGGACTCTATTTAAACATTGAACCCTCTGAAAATGTGTAAAAAGGGTGATATTTTTGTGAAAATATGTTTTAAAGGCAGTAGAAAGCATATATTAAGTATATACATGTAAAAGATTTCTGAGCATCAATAATCAAGTTGATCTAGCCTTATCCGGCTGTCTGTCCATATGTGTGGACGAGTCGATCTCAAAAACCTCCCTTATTCCTCCTCCCGCGAAGCATGAGTTTGTTTCAAATTATTGATTACATCGATCTCGAAATCCAATCCATCAATAATCTAGTCGATTTATCTATTTCCGTCTGTCTTCCGTCTGTCCATTTGTATAAATGTGTCGATCTCAGAATCTATAAGAGCTAGAGACTTGAAGTTAAAAGTAGGTTCTCTTAGTACCCGTTCAATGCGAGCTTGTTTCCGATCATCGAAAACTTGCCCATATTCTAAACAATCGATAAAAATTGACATCGAAATCATAATTTTTAAGAGCTAAAGCCAAGCCCGACATGTAGCTTATAGAATGGTATAGAAGGTAGAGTATCTCCCTTTTTTTGGCAACCGCCAACCCATTACGCAAGTTCCAGTTTAAGCCATAATTTGAATGCTCTTTGGGTATGGATTTCAGGTAAGAGGCGATGGCAAGTATAGCGGTTTGGTGAAGGCAGTTGCCGTTCTACCCTTAGAGCATTCAAGTGCGATCTACTTTGGTACTTGCAGATTTTTGAAGCATGTTCTCGACACTATTCTGGAAAGCAGTATACTTGAAGGTATAAGCTGGCATGCCAATGTTCATGATCTCATTGTGTAGGATAACATTAATCAACTGTGAAATAGCCTATAAAAATATTTTCGAGGAGACGATTGTCAAAGAATATTTTAAGAAGAGAACTATTTTATTTTTAGCATCCGTAAAGTCTAAAGCAAGCACCTATTGGACATCTGCAGTGGATCTTAACAAAAATTGTATGTTTTTACATAAAGTGAGCCCGTCGCCGGAGAATATCTTTTAGTTTCATTAAATAGCTTCTTATATTTATTAAACACCTTACCATAGTTGATGAATAGAATTACAACCAAATGATATAACATATTGATGAATTTATGCCTTTAGGGGACAGCTCATTAATGGATGTTTTTATCTGAAATAAGATATGTGAAAAGATTATTAATGTATACCAATGACTTAATCTCAAATATAATTTTTATATAAAATTGTATTCGACAATTTATAATTCTTTTGAGGAAAATGCTTTGTATCTTTGTATTTATCGTATCATAAATGTAAACTTGGATTGTACGACAGTGTTTGGGAGTGGCCAACTAGAAAATAATTCTTCTGAATATTTATTATCAACAATACTGTACGATTATTCGATGATCCCTGATCTTATGTGATGCAGATTTAATTTGATTTAAAAGTTATCGATTTAAAACCAACTAGATCTGCGTGTGCAATCCTTTGAGAATGGGTCAAAAAGGTACATTGGTGTGGTACACAAATGAAAATAACAAGCAGAAAGAGGCATCTCCGACACCATTATATACCATGGTCAGCATTAATGGTCGAGTCGATCTAGCCATATTCGTTAGTCTTCCTGTCCTAAAAATCTGTCCTTTTTCCGTGCGTATTTTTAGGCTTAGCCAGTTACTACAGATGTTTCGTCAAAGATTTCGCGGCGAAAACGGCGCCGTAAGCAAGCACATGTCTAAAAAGACTAGCATCGAATTTGATGATGTGCAAAGGGACGTATTCGAGAGGCTAAGAAATATTTTAGCTTCAGATGACGTCATACTCAGTTATCCTTATTTCCGAAAACCATTCGATCTAACGACGGATTCTCTGCATACGGTATCGGTGCGGTACTGTCACAAGAAGATAACGAAACGCATTTCGCAACAAACGAAAGAGAACTCTTTGCTGTAATATGGGCGTCGGGTAAGTTGTAGCAATACCTGTACGGTACGCACGACATTAATATCTACACTAATCAGCAGCCACTCACCTTCACTGTGTCGGATAGAAATCCAAACGTAAAGATAAAAATATGGAAGACGTATATAGACGAACACAACGCAGCAATTTTTTACAAGCTAGGAAAAGAAAACCATGTAGCGGATGCACTTTCACGGCAAACCAGAAATGCTTTGCAAAATGGAATAGAATCCGAAGTAGCCACCATTCATAGTAGACTTTATAAAAATTATATAAACGTTAAAAGCACAGACAAACCGCTTGATTGTTATAGAAACCAATTAATTCCGAGAAAAAGTGCGGCACACCATCTATTTCACAAACGATGACGAAGTCCTTTAGGAAATAGCACATCAAATGGGCAGGTGCAACGCTTCCACAGCACGCTCCTAGAGATCGCCAGATGCCTAACGTTGGAAAAAAAAATTGCAGGACACTGTAGAACTAATAATGCACGCGACTATCGAATACAGCCGGACGATTCATTCAGTGACTAAAAAAAAACCGATAGAGGTTATTCACGCGTCAAGTGAAGAGTCGAAAGTGGAAATAATAAATAAGATAGTTAGTGCGCAGCAGACCAAACGAGAGAGAAACAATCCAAATCGACAAAACAGGGTTCTCGAAGTAGGAGAAAAAGTATTCTCAAAATTAAATAGAAGACTAGGGAACAAGCTAACCCCTTTATGTACAGAAGAAGTTGTACAAGCAGACCTGGGAACGTCTGTTCTTATTAAAGGGAGGGTGGTCCATAAGGACAACCTAAGGTAGCGTTAGTCTTCATTACTCCCAATAGGTTAAAGTGATAAAACAGTTTTAAATCAGTTTCTCCCTGCAGGGTTATCGGTTTGGTTATTGTCCTCCTAGCAGCAGCAAATGTCCGCATCACCGACTATTCTCACTCCAGGTACATACCGAAAGTTGAAGGTAATGTACTAGTATGGAAAAGAGGCTACGTTAGACAATGTAGTAATCTAACGGAGTTCGATGCAGGAATAGACGAAACAGGCGAGCTGTCAGAGACTTTTCTGCAATCCCACAAGCGTAAATTACTAGACGTGGATTTAGACCATGCTAGGAGTCTGTGGTCAGTTTTAAAGGTGCATCACAGAATTGCCAGAAGTTTAGATTTTCTGGGCACGGCACTCAAGGTGGTAGCCGGCACACCAGATGCCGCAGATTTAGATATAATAAGGATGACGGAATCAAAATTGCTCGAGTCAAATAATAAGCAGGTAGTGATAAATACGGAAACCCAGAAACAAATAAACCTGCTTACGGATACCGTAAACAAAATAACAAAGGCGGAAAAGAGTGAGTTGTTTGACACTCCACATCTCTATGAAGCGCTGTTAGCAAGTAGCAGAATGCTAATAACTGAGATTCAGAACCTGATGCTTTTAATAACACTTGCGAAGTCCAGCATTATAAATCCTACGATCCTAGATCACAATGACTTAGAAGCCGTATTGTCTGAGCACCCCACAGAGATACCCATAGTTAGCCTGTTGGAGGCCTCTGATATAAAGGTCCTCCGATCAGAAAGTATTGTTCATATTATAATCAATTATCCAAAGATTAGGTCCGTCCTTAGAAATATTACCACTTTGCATGTGTCACATGGACACGAATTATTTCAGCTACAGGACGACATCGTAGCCGAGTGCAGCAACGAAATTTTGGCAGTCACTTACTGTGATGCAACCACCTGCGCATCAATCTGTAAATTATCTCATCACGACACTTGCGCACGCGGCCAACATTCCAGTGCGATGGCACACTGTCGCTTTCAGCCGAACCACTTAAAACCAATCACTGTTTTAGATGATGGTATCATAGTGGTAAATGAGAGCCCTGAAAGGCTCAGTACAGACGAAGAGTCGGAAGTATCAATAAACGGCTCTTATCTCATAACATTCGAGCGTTCGGCCATGGTCAACAGCGTCAAGAACATCAAACAGCGCGAGGCCTTAAGTAAGATGCCGATGTTCTGATCGCAAGCTCTGCTGTTCGGCTTACAAGCTCGGCCGCATTGCTCTGGGGTGAGTAAACGGGCTTGCGCAATGTGTAACCCAAATGCCTTGGCCTTCGCCTCAAGTGACTTGGAGATGGACTGCCGCCCATTATCCGAACCAACACCTGAGGCACGCCGACACTGAAGAAATCTTCAAGCCCCAGGAAGTTAACAACTTCTGTTGCGGTGGCTTTGCTCTTGGGCTTCAGGAACATAAACTTTAAGAAGTGGTCTACGATTATGAATATCCACGCATGTCCTCGTATTGATCGTGGATATTTCCCCATAAAACCGATGAGGAAACGATCGGTGCGCAATTCCCAACCTGAACCCGATAATTTTGCGCCTTGCTCTCCTTACTAGCGCAAAGTTTTCCTCATGCCTCTATAAGCTGACGTCTCGTCTGCATGTTCTCTCCGGATGAGCCCGGCGGTTAGCGTTTCCGGCCCCCAATGTGTCCATGTCATGCCTTAGACCTCATCCTCCAAGGATTCATGTGACGTCCTTTGGTACAGGAGTCCGTTCTTCACTCTCACTCCGGAAACGTTTGCTTTTGGCTCGTCAGCAATTCCCGGTACTCAGCAGACTCAAACTCCAGGGCTTGGAATCTCAGCTTATCCTCCACCTCTTCCACGCTCCTGGAGAACGTGTCAGCGACAACGCTAGTGGCTGCTTCCTTCAAAGGGGGGAAAGCTTGCAATGGCCACTTGGCCAATGACCACCTTAAATCTTTGATAACCATAAGCCACTGCATATGGCCGATGTATCGCGAGTTTGGCTGCTAGGGATTCCTTCACGCTCTTTCCTGTACGTTGGGATACGCTTCCTACGGCTGGAAGTCATCCGCTCTCCGGTCCTCTACCCGGCGGTTTCGATTATTGGAATTACACCAGTTCCTCGCCTGAGCATCTGAGATGAAGACTGAGGAGCTGGACGAATACTCTGATCCACGCGCGTCTTGTCTCTGTGGCTTCCGCGGCACTGGCGGCGAAAACGTTCCGCACTGGACCTCTTCGCGATCCTTCAGGATAGCGCCTGTTCCCGGGTCGGCACGATGGATTCTCGGCACCGACGCACTATTGGGCTCTTAGGCGTGACTCTTTGGTGGCCTAAAAACATCAATGATGCCCTTGACGCCAACGAGATCAGCGAGTCTTTCACCGTTTTTTTAGAACTCTAGGTTCTGCGGAGGCCCATCTTGAGAAAGCCCATCAAGACAAAACCAATCGTAGCACAGGCTTACTACAATTACCTACGCGTAATCTGGACAGTTAACAAACATTAGAGCAACCGTCAAGTGCTCACTTCGCCAGTTCGACTGTTGAACGGCATCCAGGAGATGATACCTCGCAGGCAATTTGGTTTCTGTTGTACTTCTGGCCACTCATGGGATTTGCTGAGTGACAGGTGCGGAGCAGGATCAAATCTAAATCATCCTGGGTCACCTGTCTCCGAAGCTCGTATAACTACGGTCAGAACATATCAAACGTAAACACAGAATGAGACAAAACAAATCAGTAATAAATAACACCTAACAAAACTGCCCTAATATCATAGTTTATCAAAGGAAATTTTTTTTGTACATTGCAGATACCACCAGGCTACGATGGACAGTAGCAAACGCTTCGCCCACATGCAATCGTGTTATACTGCCACCGAGCACAACAAGATACCCCATGTTCACGTAGATATCTGGCAGGATCTGTCTCCGTCGCGCTTCTCGTATCCAACTTCACGCTGCGCGATTATGGGCCACCAATTTGTGCCACATAAGACATCACGTGAGTGGATCATAAATACGCATTCACCGACTTCAACGAAACCGTGTGCTTCTAAATTGGGCGCCATATTTCCACGGACGTGCTTTTTACCGTTTGGCCACGCCGGATGGCTTATCGGTTCTCAGGGACAGTCTCATTTCTGGCCCGCAGAAGGCAAAATCGATATCAACTCCGCTACATTAAACATCTGTAGCGAACGGAGTTACATAACACTACAGCAAAACAAACTACTACAATGAACAACATAAACAGCTGGAACCGTCGCCCTCATATTGGCCATCAGGTGGGCCCAAATTAAGTTTGCGTCGGCAGTCATGTTTTTTACCCTTGTTCCAACGAACAATTATAATACGTTGCATGGTCTTATAATGATGAAAATAAATTAAAATTTTCTATAGTTTGATCTTTTTACAGAAGTGCGGAGCCTTTTGCGTGGATTTGGACCCGAACTATATATATTTTTTTTTGTTTATTTATGTGCGCAGTAATTTGATTTCAAATGGTCAGATTAAGTTTTAAGTTAGTTCCAACTTTTGAGTGCCCCGATAATTTAAATAAATTTAAAATTTTGTGCACTTTTTTTAATTTTATATTTTTGCTCGGCATTTAATAAAAATACACATACACATAATCATATATAAGCAAACTGTAAATTATTAAATGGGTGTATTCTTATAGCTTTGAATATATGCAAGTACACATATATAAAATAGCTTGCCTACATGCATAACTGTGTTATGTCATACCCTCTTTTTCTCTCTCTGTCTCTCTCGCTCTAGCTTTCATTGATATCGTCACACGACAACAACAAGAAAAGCCACTTTTCGATTCCACTTTTTTCGTTTTGCTCTTCGACAGACACCACTTTTTTGTGCGACCCACCGAATATGTTCTGTTAAGATCTTACTGTTAGACATAACAGCGGCATTGCTAAAGCAAAATCACGAACAGAGTACACAAGCGCAACAAAATAAAGTGTGCGATGGAGAGCGAAACCAAATCTGCTTCGTTTTTTTCGGTTTATTTGAGAGCACACGAACATTAGCACACCCATAAATTCAAAATAGTGGTCACTTCCACTTTTTTCGTTTTGCTCTTCGACAGACACCACTTTTTTGTGCGACCCACCGAATGTGTTCTGTTAAGATCTTACTGTTAGACATAACAGCGGCATTGCTAAAGCAAAAGCACGAACAGAGTACACAAGCGCAACAAAATAAAGTGTTCGATGGAGAGCGAAACCAAATCTGATTCGTTTTTTTCGGTTTATTTGAGAGCACACGAACATTAGCACACCCATAAATTCAAAATAGTGGTCACTTCCACTTTTTTCGATTTGCTCTTCGACAGTCACACATTTTCTGTGCGACCCACCGAATGTGTTCTGTTAAGATCTTACTGTTAGACATAACAGCGGCATTGTTAAAGCAAAAGCACGAACAGAGTACACAAGCGTAACAAAATAAAGTGTTCGATGGAGAGCGAAACCAAATCTGCCTCGTTTTTTTCGGTTTATTTGAGAGCACACGAATATTAGCACACCCATAAATTCAAAATTGTGGTCACTTCCACTTTTTCGACTTGCTCTTCGACAGACACACATTTTCTGTGCGACCCACCGAATGTGTTCTGTTAAGATCTTACTGTTAGACATAACAGCGGCATTGTTAAAGCAAAAGCACGAACAGAGTACACAAGCGTAACAAAATAAAGTGTTCGATGGAGAGCGAAACCAAATCTGCCTCGTTTTTTTCGGTTTATTTGAGTGCACACGAATATTAGCACACCCATAAATTCAAAATAGTGGTCACTTCCACTTTTTCGATTTGCTCTTCGACAGACACACATTTTCTGTGCGACCCACCGAATGTGTTCTGTTAAGATCTTACTGTTAGACATAACAGCGGCATTGCTAAAGCAAAGCACGAACAGAGTACACAAGCGTAACAAAATAAAGTGTTCGATGGAGAGCGAAACCAAATCTGCTTCGTTTTTTTCGGTTTATTTGAGAGCACACGAATATTAGCACACCCATAAATTCAAAATTGTGGTCACCGTTGCTGCCTATATGAACAGCTGCAAATGTCAATCAACGGCCTGTTTGAAGGCCAAAGGTATCGCTTAGGGCACTCGATTCGCTCCCCTCCTATTCTCTCACAGAGCGAATCGGGCAGGAAAACGCCAACGTTCTCTCACATTTCCCCGCTCAACAAAGTGGATCTTGAGAACAGCATTGCCACCTTCTTTGTTGGGCGCTCCTATGCGCTTGATCTAATATGTCAATAACACAACGAATGAATATCCCCGCAGCCGATAAAGCCAAATGCAACATATTCTTCCCGTAATCCGGACAATATGTTTTCAAAAGTCATTTGTCCACCAGCATTCTCAGTACATTTTTCCAAATTTTATTTACTCTTCCCCTTACGCCACAGCTAGTTTCCATCGACTTCAAAGACAATGCTAAGTTTATCCCAAAATTCCTTACCTTTTCCAAGAATAATGTTATAATATTGCATTCGTGGAATGCCGGTCCGTAAGCCGTTGAAACAATACCCCCTCTACGTCATTTCTGAGTTCGGCTACTTTCTTAAAAATAATATATATTTTTGCCCAATTCCCACTGGTATTGGCTACAAATTTCCTTATTAGTTTAAATGATTTTCACTGCGTTTTAATTTTTAGTTAGTGAAACATTTCAAACTGTTTTACCCATTTTTTTGTTTGTTTGCTTAATAGTTTGTTTAACATGTATTTACAGTTCTTTGCTTCCACTCCTTAAAACGGACATGCGCATTTGGAAACACTTGATTACGCGATCAACAGGTTGCGAGTTTAAATTAATATTTTACATGCAAAAATTTAGAGATATTTCAACCAAGCAAAGGCAATAATCCATAATTTGCGGTAAAGCAATTAACATATTATTTTTTGTGTAAAACTTTTTTAAAACCCTGAACCCATTTAAGATGAGAAAAAAGGGTATTATGTATTTGTGCAAATGTATGTAACAGGCAGAAGGAAGCATTTCCGACTCCATGAGGTATATTTATTATTGAACAGCGTAGCCGAGTCGATCTGCCATCCGTTCGTTTGTCCGTCTGTCCTTCCGTCCGTCCGTCTGTCCGTATGTATGAACCAAAGGAGCTAGAGACTTGAAATTTTAGCTGTAGGTCGTCTTAGTCCATGCGCAGATCGAGTTTGTTTCCGATAATCGATAACTCGCCCCGTTTCCAAGTAATCGATAAAAATTGATTTCGAAATCCTGTTTTTTGAGCAATTTTGGTAAATAATATGAGCTAGAGTCACCAAACTTGACATGTAGCTTCTAGAATAGTATATATTTATCAAGTATCTTTCATTTTATACCTATCGCCTGTTGGAAGAAGAGGGTTCACGGTATCCCCTAGTCGGGAGCTCCCGACTAGAACCTCTTACTTGTTATTTATTCGATTCTCGTCGCATGTATGTTTAAGGTTTGAATTTCGGTACCTCGGCATAACTAGTTTTTACACAAGCTATTTATTTTGTTATTGTAGTCCTACCAGCCGCTGATATTTTTGAGGCTGGGCTGAGCAATAATTTTTGGTGCACGAAACAAAGTTTTCTTTTAATGTCCCGCCACTAAATTATACATTTGTGTGTATTGTATATATATAGTAAGGGACGGAGCCGGTCTCGACTGATATAATATTTATGGTACTAAGTTCCGAGATATCGATAATCCTTAGCGACACCCCACACAACAAGTCTCTCACAAAAGTTTTTTGGGAAATTGGTTTAGTTTAATGTTCGGTTCATAGTAAAAAAAAAATTTTTGGATTCCGTGTTCAAAACAATACACCGGTTTGACCGAAAATAAGTGAAAGGTTTTTTGCACATGTACATAACATTTCTAATACCATGAAGAAGTCGGAAACTGTTTTTTTTTTTCAAACTTGCCGCTCAATTAGCTCCGAGTCAATTAGCTAGCTGTTTGTCAATTGAACATTGTAACTGCATTTTAGGGTTGTTAGCATGTAAATATAAATTCTTTTGAATTTCATTCTGAACTTTATATCTTTTTTGATAAACAAATAAAAGAGGAAAAGTGTGTTTGAACTAAGGATTCAATTTTGATACTTCTGAAAATGAACATTACTTAAAATGTTTCGCAATCTGAATGCGAACCTATGATTTGCAACAGGTTGTACCTGTACATTTTCTTTGTGAATTAATTAATCAAACAGCCCAAGAAATCTGAAAATAACAGTTGGTCGCGTGATTTTCTTCTAGAAGAAGAAACGAATCTGATTCGTTCAGACGATGTGTAAAAGTTAATTAATTTGTCTTTTATTTTTTAAAATTTGTTGGGTTCGGCTTTTTCCAGATAGTAATTGGCATTATCTAGGTAATCCGTGTGCAAGATTCTACGATAAATAATTCCAATAATAGAGACTTCTAAGGCACAATTCTATAAAAATAATGCAATATGAATAAGAAATCTCGAAATCCAAGAGCCATTTTTATAAGCGGGAATAGTCCGTAATGAATAAAAATAGTATAATGACTTTGTGCAAATGTATGTAACAGGCATCTGATAAACTATATAAATTCTTGGTCAGCATCAATACTTGAGTCAATCACCCAAATTTTATATATACATATGTAGACTCTCTCATCGTTTACACAGATCCAAAACATTTCAATTTTTGGATACCTCACCCGTTTTCCAAATAAATTTCGACTAGCAATGAAATCGTATATAAGTTTTTTATTAAGCTAAAAAGTAAAAACAATCGAAAACTATCTAGACTTTTTTTTATATATTTTCTCAGAGGGATTTGGTTTAATTAAAATGTATTTAGATTTTATTCGAATAGTTGAAGTAGTTGCGGCCTTGACGTCTTTGAAGACTGACTTCTCCCAAGAAGTAGAGTTTAGGCGATTATGGCCAATGGTGCTCTGGGCACATCAATAATCTATCCTTTTTTTTAGTTTTATCCTTATCTGAAATTCAATAATCAAGTAAAAAATTACTTCGTAATGCATGATAAAAATCTTATAAAGATAGATGACAAGGGAACAGTTGTTCCTCTCACCCTTTTATGGGCTGCAATCTTCTCTTTTGTTTCCAATCATACCATACCTATTAGTTATAAATAAATGCATTAATAGTCCTTTGTCCAGTCCTTTGACAAAGTGTGCTTTTCCCCTTTTGCGTAGCGATATCACGAAGCTCCTTGATGAATTTAAGAAATACATATCTAAAATTTCTAAAGGCGTTCGATGCTTTTCCCTGCAAAGTGAAATTCTCTTTTAAATTAAAAAAAAAAAATAAAAAAAACTACTCACGTTTTGCCATGAATTCTGTTTTGGAATATTTATATGCGAGTTTTTCTTCTTCCAATAACCATTCACTCTTTTTGAGCATAACAGCTGGCAGTGCTGCCAACCTGTAGCACAGATCTTTTTGTCAATGTTAACGTTAAAATACATATTATGCGATTAATTGAATTGAATTGAATCGAAGCATATGCACGAACTTAATTTAAAAGTACTTGATTATAAAATGCAGGTCGGGTATGAAAACAGAAGTTGAAGGCGAGACAACATATAAACATATATAAACCAGGCTCTATGGCTTTGTTTACAATCGTGAAGTTTGTTGTTCTTTTCAAGTGGAGGAAACACCAGGCCACTTGTTGCTGTTTAGAATAAATCATTTTTGGATCTTTCTTTTTAAATTTCTTTCTAAAAATACAAAAAGACAATATAATATATTGTCTTTGGTTATAGACAGTAAGGGTTGACAAAACAATTCGTTTAAAATAAACGCCTTTATAGACCACTCGAATTTTCAAAGTATTCGATAGTTCCGTTCTACAATGTCGCGTTAACGAAATTTTTCAGCTGTTGGCCCAAATCAAGCCACAAATCAGCTTTGAAACTTGACGGAACCATAAAATTGTACATATGTCAAGATATTTATTATAGTTTTTGGTTTTTCAGTGAACAATTTTGTTTGATAAGAGAAGATGAATCTATTATATCATCACCCTTGCGAGGAGAACATTGAGAACCTCCGTTAGGAAGATTGTTATCATCTTATGACAAGGAGCATTATTTTGTTAAATAACAAATGCTCGCTCAATTAGTCTATCGCCAAAGGAAATTACAAAATCATTAAATGTCATTAAATGTTGATGTTGATCTTAGAACCATCAAATGCAACCAAATCTCCCACTTCATGAAATCATCAGAACATAAAACGTGCAACTACACGAATTTTGTTATATAATCAAATAGAAACGGGTTTGTCGATTGAGACTTACTACTACTACAAACTACTCTCATATCTCCAGAGTACATTTCGCCAACCTGAAAGAGGCTTATGAATATCATCATTGGCGACTTAAAAGCGCTTAGTTTTCATTTTTCATGTAGTAAATGAGATTGACCTCGCTAGATTTTAGCATCGGTTAAACTATTGTGAATTGCTATTTCACTTAGACACATAAGTAACCGCCTTTTCTAATATTGAACTTCAAATCTTAATTTTTAAGTGTTTTGGGAGTGGTTTTACACCTGCGAGGGGACCCCTTAAGGTGTTTATTCTTACGTTTTCTACCCGATCTGAGCAATTTGGTAGCTTGTTTCATTTTTATTATTACTAAGCTTATTAGTGAATACTTTGGCACGACAAATAGTATTAAGATAATTATTACGGAAATACCCAAGTCTTATACTGTCTCGATTACCCTTCTAATCATTATTGTATATTATTTATCAATTCAATAATGAAATAGAAATTAAAATCAGCAACGGGAACATTGGTTAAGCCCGAAGTACAGTGATTTTATAACACTTATGCCGCAATAAAGTCATCTGCCTAACTCGCTGAAGAAAGAAAAGCATAATTAATTCAACAAAATAGTTTACATACTTTTTCCTAGGTCTAGGCAGAACAAATAACAGTTTCGTTAAATAAGGCTGGCACTTAAACTAGGAGTGAAAAGTTCAGAATGCTGTGCCAAAATATTTATACCGATGAGTCTATGTCATCATGTCATCTTCTACTCCATAGGTCCCGACCGTTTAGTGTTTTTGAGTGAAATTTGTTTTATAGCAATTATTTATATCAATACAAAAAACAAGTAAGAGGTACTAGTCGGGAGCTCCCGACTAGGGGATACCCTGAACCCTTATTCCAACACCAAATACAGTTCGTGCTACGCGCTCGTTTGCTTTAGTATTAATAAAGTAAATTAAAAAAAAAAAGTTCCCTTGGCACTACTTACCGCCGCCTCTAACCCACAGCCACAGCAGCAAAAAAAAAAAAAAAATAGTTCCCTCGGCAGGGTTCGAACTCGCTACAGACCACACTACTCGCCGCCGCCTCTACCCAACATACCAATTAGTCTTAATGAGAAAAAAACCAATTAAAATAGCAG
Organism: Drosophila montana; assembly: GCF_035044405.1. Classification (NCBI taxonomy): domain Eukaryota; kingdom Metazoa; phylum Arthropoda; class Insecta; order Diptera; family Drosophilidae; genus Drosophila; species Drosophila montana. Next base: position 828,333 of record NW_026998916.1, on the reverse strand, counting down.
CACAAAAAACAATACAATCGCAATTGCAATGCTGTTGATATAATTCAAAGAAGACGCTTTTGAATGTGTGTGTGTAAATGTATACAGGAATTCTTGCAATTTGCGCTTGTTGCTGCAAACACGTGGGCTGCCAAATCACATTTTCTTTCGTGTTTCTTAACCGAACTTTGGGCTTATATTGTGGGCAGCATAAATTGGTTTATTCACTTGATTTATAGCTATGAGGTAGTAGCGGGGAGGTGGTGATATCTATAAAATGAAAGATACTTGTTATATATACATATACTATTCTAGAAGCTATATGTTAAGTTTGGTGACTCTAGCCACTAACCATACAATGCATTGTATGGTTAGTGCTCTAGCTCTTTGATTTTTATCGATTACTTGGAAACGGGGCAAGTTATCGAATATCGGAAACAATCTCGATTTACGCGGGCACTGAGATCCTTGCGGTCATACATACGGACAGACGGACATGGCTAGATCGACTCGGCTATTGATGCTGATATATATACTTTATGGGGTCGGAGATGCTTCCTTCTGCCTGTTACATACATTTGCACAAATACATTGTACCCTTTTCACCTATTTTCAATGGGTTCAGGGTATAAAAAGTGCAACCCAATATATTTTTTTCTTCAATTAAATTCTCCACTATTGGAATAATAAAATAGCTTATGGTGTTGCCTTATGATATTTTCAGGGCAATAATATTGAACCCAGATGTGTGCAAATACCAAAGCGAAAAGCTCCATTTTATATTATATTTTTATTTTTGAAGGATGTGAAATATAGTAAAAACTCTCTCAATGGAAACTTCTATTAGACGGACACCTCTCGGCCAAAAATTTTAACCTGTTTTGAGCGAATAAAATATACTCAACGGTCGCCGTTTGTTTTCACTATATTTTCATTCAGGTTTAGTGTTTCTAGCTCATTAGACTTTTAAGTTATATTTAAAAAACCATGTCTAAAAATCGATTCTTATCGGTGTTATCGATATAAGGCGAGATACCGGAAAATATTTATAGTTACGTTTTGCGTATTGTATATTAGTATATATTTAATATTTAAAGTATGTAGCTTTTGTAGAGAGATCGACTCGTTCATACGGACACACACGTTCATGGATCGACTCACCTCGTCGTCTTAACACGTACATATATAAATGTTTTAATGGTTCGGAGGTGCCTCCTTGTGCCTGTTACATACATATGTACATACATTTGCACAACTCCATTACACCCTTATCACCCACCCACTTTCAATGGTTCCAGGTTGTAATCAATTTTGACTTGGCAATGCCGAGCAGTACCGTCATATACATATGTATGTATATGTAGCATAAACAGTATGTATGTTTTATATCCATAGATACATGTGTAGATAGATACATGTAGACCGATGCATACACATACATAAATGTATGCTTTTCGTAAATGAATATGTGTATATAAAGGGCACATTAACACATGAAGTTGTTAACTGGTTTATAATAATAAATGGATGGTAAATAAAAACTCAATATTTATAATTGGCCTTGTTTATGGTTAATAAAGAATTATGTTGAAAATAATTAAAATATGTTAATGCCTATAATGTAAGTTACCTGTTTGAGTTGTTGCCCGAGTTGATGCGCTCATACATAAATATTTTTTAAGTATACACTGAGGTAATAATAAACAAAAACGCAAAAAGCGCCCCAAAAACTGGATATATGTTCACTAAAATAAGTGCACACAGGTGCCAGCGCTTAAGAAACAAAATAATGGAGTGATCAAGTTACATATGTATGTTTGAAAACAAGGGTTACTCATGATATGAATTACACTTTTTATGTTATATTCAAACAAATTCGCGATTCTAATGTGAAAACTGTTGAGTCTTCAAAGTAAGTCTCCGCGCACCCATTTTGCAACCGGTTTTGGTAACAAGCTTCCATCTGAAATCATGTCCTAAATAGACGTAGTAATATCCTACAAAATCTATATCATATTTTGTAACATTAACAATTTTAATATATTATTTAAATAAAAAATAACATATATTCCAGGCAAAAAAGTATTGACTCGAATTTGTTGCAGTTTTTGTTAGCTGCCAAGTTGCGATATAGGGCGTGCGTACTGTGCGTAGCAGCTTTTGTGATTCCCGGGGTATTAAAAACCTTGTACCGAGAAGAAAATAATAAATAATTTATGCCGAACAAAAACTCATAAAAAAATTAGACGTATGCCGGCCGAAAAAAATGTTTAAAAAAAACCCTATACCGCAAAAATCCGGGATGATTAATGTGTCGGCTAGAAAAACAACGTTATCAAATAATCGGTCCGAAAAATACACACCGACGGTGTCAGACTGGCCGATGGAGTTTACCGGGCCAGAGGGAAATTTTCAAGAAAGCGGCAAAGGGGATCAGGAGGGGAACAGCAGCGGGCGGGAGAGTAAGAGATCTTTTGGTACAGTAAGGTAGACAACGAAATTAACAAATTATACATATACACTTTTTCTACTATGTAAACTAACGAGTAACCCTCTCTTGATACGAGAGCACGAGCAATCATGGTGCCGACACATCATATGGTTCGGTCAGCGCCCGGCCGCAACGATAGCGTGATATTCTCCACGAGGTGTATGGTGAGCACTTTGGCTTATGCTGCTGGCGAAGCCTTGTGTAATCACAAGATGCCAGCTGTAGCTTACATACCCACGCACCGCGTGACTATTAGAAAAAAGACATAAATGGCGCCGAACGGGAAATAAATACAAACTTGCAGTCAAATTTAATAAGAAATTTGAGCCCTTTGAGAAGTTTCTACACATGTGTGTAATAATGACATATTTAAAGGGTTGAGTGATTTAATTTACCGAGCATCTTTTGGTCATTCTTCACTGCCAAAAATTATCTAGTACTTTCAGCCCAGAATGACTAAATAAATTGCAGGCTAGACCTTTCGTAGTTTCAAATCAATTCAATTTCTAATCATTTTAATAGAACACTTGATCTTGTATTTGTCGACGAGTACCTTATTGCTAATGTGCCAGGTCCCCTTCTTTATCTCCTGCTGAGGATGTATATCATCCTACTTTAGAGGTTGCAATGTTCAATTGCAATCCACTTATTTTCTATTTATCTGCTACCCACAAGCCCCTCCGTTGCTTTTGCAAAGGAAACTTGCTTAATCAACGTATTCATACAACCGACTGGTCTTTTTTATAAGAGTCGGTTGATAAGAATTTTGCTACTAATTTGTTCTATAACACCTTGAATTCCCCCTTCAAAGCCACTTTAGTGGGCTCCCAGAATATCAAACTTTAAAATTATTTAGTCTAAATATTTTAAAAAGTTTACTAAGTTAGGTTCGAGTATTGACTTGGCTAAATATTCCATAGCCAAGTTGAACTTTTTTTTCTGAATTCTCAGTGCTATGCGCATTATTTTACTCGTCGCAAAAGGCAATTGGCCCAAAATCCGAGACAGTTTTAAAATTTTGTAAACTTGAAGCGTAAATCTTAAAGTTTGCCCTCTGCTTTTCTCTCGGGATGGAGAAGCTAGCAATGATTCTGATTCTGTTAACCTATATAAATTCTTTAAAATCAGCTTACTCTCCTGGGCCTGAGAATATTCCTAGTTGTCTATTCAAGGAGTGTAGTGCTTTCCTTCTTCGTCCACTGCTAAAGCTTTTCAATCTATTCCTTAAATCTTATGTCCTTCCATCTCTTTGGAAAGAATCTTATAGCATTCCTCTCCACAAGAAAGTTTAATATAATAAATTACAGGGGCATTGCAAAACTGTCCGCTATCCCTAAATTATTTGAAAAATTATCACATAGAATTTGCTGCATTTCTGCAAATCAGTTGTTTCCCCTGTTAAACATGAATTCGTAAAGAATCAGTCAACTACGACTAATCTGCATTTACACTGACTTCAGTAAGGCGTTTGACTCTGTGCACCATGCTCTTTAACTCCTTAAACTTGGCCGTTTAGGTATCCCTCCGTCTCTTTTGCGTTGGATTTGTTCTTATTAAAAAAGGTAGGACCCAAAATATAATGCTAAAGCTGACTACCTTAAAACAGGTTCTCGCTACTTCTGGTGTTTTCCAAGGTAGTCATTTTGGACCTTTACTCTTTACTTTTTTTAAAAAAGATTTCCTCTCGGTGTACTTATGTATGCGGACGACGTCAATCTTATTCCTTTATACACTAATCCCCTACATCAATCTCGTCTACATGATGATTTTTACGCTATGCAACTTTGATGTTCGACCAATAAATTGCATATAAATTGTTCAAAGTGTATGTTTAATATAGTGGCTAATCAGCTCTCGAGTAACTTTGACTCGAGTTTCAAGCTGCTTAGCAAATATAAATTCGAGTCTCTACTCAATCGCCGGCTAGAGTCTCAGTTTTCGCATTTGCCCTGTACTTCTGTCCAAACACCTACGCCTTTATTGACCGTGCCTGGCAATTAAGATTTGTCTCCAATGCTGTCATTATCGCCTTCTCCATGCGATTGCCCGAATATTACCCCTGTGGTATCCTCTGAAGTAGTCCCAGCAGACCTTGTATTTGAACTTGCCCAGTCAGCGTAGCTGCTTCAGCACCGTCAGACTCTGGCCACAAAGGTAGACCTGCGCGCAATTTAGCCCAGATTGTTAAAAGCAATCACGGTGCCTCTTGCCCCACCAACTCCTGCTTTACCTTCAGCCCCATCAGCTCCTGTTTTAACTGTTGTTGTCCCTCGGAAGCAAGTTTTTGTTTCCCGGCTTTTGTCTGACACCACTTGTGATTCATTGGCTGCCTATATTTCTAGCAAATATTCTGCTAGCATGTCAATTGCTAAATATAATTTCTCCACACCTCGTGAGATAGCTTCATTTAAAATTAATGTTTCACATGATCCTAAATTTTGGCCTCCTCACATGATTGTTCACGAGTTTAATCAAAAAAAGAATAACCAGCCTTTCCCTGTCACCGTTCCCTTCCCTTCGGTACAAGGTCCTTTTGTTACTGCCACAAATAACTATTTTCGTCTGCCGAATTTCAGAGATCTCTTTTCTAAGCAAAGGAATATTTTTGTGGCCAGAACTTCCTTCGATTCGGATATAATCGCATGTTCAGACACATTGTTAAATTCAACCTAATCTTATTTTGAAGCTGTTTTGAACAATTCCATTGTGCATAGAATTGATCGACCGAATCCAGGTGGTTGGGTATTAATTGCCGTTAAAGCCACTCGCCAGTCAGAACATTTCTGTTTTAGTACACCTCAATTAAGGTGACTTTCGCATCACGCGATATTTATATCACATGCTTCTATGTTGCTCCTTCTTCTGATATTCAAGTCTATATGAAACATATTACTTCTATTAAAGAAGTTTCTACACATGTGCGTGAAATGACCTATTTAAAGTGTTGGGTGATTTTAATTTACCAATCATCTCTTGGTAATTCTTCACTGCCGAAAATTATCTAGTATCCTCAGCACAGAATGACTTTATAAATTCCATGCTAGACCTTTCGTTGTTTCAAATCAATTCGATTTCTAATGATTTGAACAGAACACCTGATCTTGTATTTGTCAACGATTACTTTATTGCTAATGCGCCAGGTCCCCTCCTTTATCTCTTCCTGAGGATGTATGCTGACCGACTTTGGAGGTTGCAATGTTCAATTGCAATCCACTTATTTTCTATTTATCTGCTACCCACAAGCCCCTCCGTTGCTTTTGCAAAGGAAACTTGCTTAATCAACGTATTCATACAACCGACTGGTCTTTTTTATATGAGTCGGTTGATAAGAATTTTGGTCCTAATTTGTTTTATAACACCTTGAATTTCCCCTTAGATGATTGTATTCCCAACTCAATTTCTTTAATTGCTTCTTCAAAGCCACTTTAGTGGGCTCCCAGAATATCAAACTTTAAAATTATTTAGTCTAAAAGATTACTAAGTTAGGTTCGAGTATTGACTTGGCTAAATATTCCATAGCCAAGTTGAACTTTTTTTTCTGAATTCTCAGTGCTATGCGCATTATTTTACTCGTCGCAAAAGGCAATTGGCCCAAAATCCGAGACAGTTTTAAAATTTTGTAAACTTAAAGCGTAAATCTTAAAGTTTACCATCTGCTTTTTCTCTCGGGATGGAGAAGCTAGCAATGATTCTGATTCTGTTAACCTATATAAATTCTTTAAAATCAGCTTACTCTCCTGGGCCTGAGAATATTCCTAGTTGTCTATTCAAGGAGTGTAGTGCTTTCCTTCTTCGTCCACTGCTAAGGCTTTTCAATCTATTCCTTAAATCTTATGTCCTTCCATCTCTTTGGAAAGAATCTTATAGCATTCCTCTCCACAAGAAAGTTTAATATAACAAATTACAGGGGCATTGCAAAACTGTCCGCTATCCCTAAATTATTTGAAAAATTATCACATAGAATTTGCTGCATTTCTGCAAATCAGTTGTTTCCCCTGTTAAACATGAATTCGTAAAGAATCAGTCAACTACGACTAATCTGCATTTACACTGACTTCAGTAAGGCGTTTGACTCTGTGCACCATGCTCTTTAACTCCGTAAGGTTGGCCGTTTAGGTATCCCTCCGTCTCTTTTGCGTTGGATTTGTTCTTATTAAAAAAGGTAGGACCCAAAAAGTAATGCTAAAGCTGACTACCTTAACACAGGTTCTCGCTACTTCTGGTGTTTTCCAAGGTAGTCATTTTGGACTTTTACTCTTTACTTTTTTAAAAAAAGATTTCCTCTCGTTGTACTTATGTATGCGGACGACGTGAATCTTATTCCTTTATACACTAATCCCCTAAATCAGTCTCGTCAACATGATGATTTGTACGCTATGCAACTTTGGTGTTCGACCAATAAATTGCATATAAATTGTTCAAAGTGTGTTTAATGTAGTGGCTAATCAGCTCTCGAGTAACTTTGACTCGAGTTTCAAGCTGCTTAGCAAATATAAATTCGAGTCTCTACTCAATCGCCGGCAAGAGTCGCAGTTTTCGCATTTGCCCTGTCTCCATTTGCATTTGCATTGTCTCCAATGCTGTCATTATCGCCTTCTCCATGCGATTGCCCGATTATTACCCCTGTGGTACCAGCAGACCTTGTATTTGAACCTGCCCAGTCAGCGTAGCTGCTTCAGCACCGTCAGACTCTGGCCGCAAAGGTAGACCTGCGCGCAATTTAGCCCAGATTATTAAAAGCAATCACGGTGCCTCTTCGGCCCCACCAACTCCTGTATTACCTTCAGCCCCATCAGCTCCTATTTTAACTGTTGTTGTCCCTCGGAAGCAAGTTTTTGTGTCCCGGCTTTTGTCTGACACCACTTGTGATTCATTGGCTGCCTATATTTCTAGCAAATATTCTGCTAGCATGTCAATTGCTAAATATAATTTCTCCACACCTCGTGAGATAGCATCATTTAAAATTAATGTTTCACGTGATCCTAAATTTTGGCCTCCTCACATGATTGTTCACGAGTTTAATCAAAAAAGAATAACCAGCCTTTTCCTGTCACCGTTCCCTTCCCTTCGGTACAAGGTCCTTTTGTTACTGCCACAAATAACTATTTTCGTCTGCCGAATTTCAGAGATCTCTTTTCTAAGCAAAGGAATATTTTTGTGGCCAGCACTTCCTTCGATTCGGATATAATCGCATGTTCAGACACATTGTTAAATTCTACCTAATCTTATTTTGAAGCTGTTTCGAACAATTCCATTGTGCCTAGAATTGATCGACTGAATCCAGGTGGTTGGGTATTAATTGCCGTTAAAGCCACTCGCCAGTCAGAACATTTCTGTTTTAGTACACCTCAATTAAGGTGACTTTCGCATCACGCGATATTTATATCACATGCGACTATGTTTCCTTCTTCTGATATTCAAGTCTATATGAAACATATTACTTCTATTAAAGAAGTTTCTACACATGTGCGTGAAATGACCTATTTAAAGTGTTGGGTGATTTTAATTTACCAATCATCTCTTGGTAATTCTTCACTGCCGAAAATTATCTAGTATCCTCAGCACAGAATGACTTTATAAATTCCATGCTAGACCTTTCGTTGTTTCAAATCAATTCGATTTCTAATGATTTGAATAGAACACCTGAACTTGTATTTGTCAACGATTACTTTATTGCTAATGTGCCAGGTCCCCTCCTTTATCTCTTCCTGAGGATGTATGCTGACCGACTTTGGAGGTTGCAATGTTCAATTGCAATCCACTTATTTTCTATTTATCTGCTACCCACAAGCCCCTCCGTTGCTTTTGCAAAGGAAACTTGCTTAATCAACGTATTCATACAACCGACTGGTCTTTTTTATATGAGTCGGTTGATAAGAATTTTGCTCCTAATTTGTTTTATAACACCTTGAATTCCCCCTTAGATGATTGTATTCCCAACTCAATTCTTTTAATTGCTTCTTCAAAGCCACTTTAGTGGGCTCCCAGAATATCAAACTTTTAAATTATTTAGTCTAAATATTTTAAAAAGTTTACTAAGTTAGGTTCGAGTATTGACTTGGCTAAATATTCCATAGCCAAGTTGAACTTTTTTTTCTGAATTCTCAGTGCTATGCGCATTATTTTACTCGTCGGAAAAGGCAATTGGCCCAAAATCCGAGACAGTTTTAAAATTTTGTAAACTTGAAGCGTAAATCTTAAAGTTTGCCCTCTGCTTTTCTCTCGGGATGGAGAAGCTAGCAATGATTCTGATTCTGTTAACCTATATAAATTCTTTAAAATCAGCTTACTCTCCTGGGCCTGAGAATATTCCTAGTTGTCTATTCAAGGAGTGTAGTGCTTTCCTTCTACGTCCACTGCTAAAGCTTTTCAATCTATTCCTTAAATCTTATGTCCTTCCATCTCTTTGGAAAGAATCTTATAGCATTCCTCTCCACAAGAAAGTTTAATATAACAAATTACAGGTGTCTTGTACTTCTGTACAAACACCTACGCCTTTTTATCCGTGCCTGGCACCAGTTTCATAACACCTTGAATTCCCCCTTAGATGATTGTATTCCCAACTCAATTCCTTTAATTGCTTCTTCGGAGCCACTCTAGTGGGCTCTCAGAATATCGAACCTTAAAATTATTTAGTCTAGTTCGAGTATTGACTTAGCTTAATATTCCATAGTTAAGTTGAACTTTTTTTCTGAGTTCTCAGGTAGGATCCAAAGAGTAATGCTAAAGCTGACTGCCTCAAAACAGATTCTCGCTAGTTCTGGTATTTTACAAGGTAATCATTTTGGACTTTATTCTTTACTATTTTTAAAAAAAATTTTCACCTGTGTACTTATGTATGCGGACGATGTGAAACTTATACTTTCATACATTAATCCCCTACATAAGTCTCGTCATGATGATATGATACGCTATGCAACTTTGGTATTCGACCAATAAATCGCATCTAAATTGTTCAAAGTGTATGTTTATGACCTTAAGTTGTACAATCGACAATACTCCATTGCGACGTATACCAACAGTTTAGGATGTAGGAATTCTTTTTGATTTTAAGCTCTGCTTCAATCTTCATAGAGCTACCATGGTTAATGAGCCCAAAAGTGTACTTGGATGCATTAAACGTTGGTTTAAAGAGTTTAACCGTCCTCTCCTAACCAAACTTGTATTTATCTCTCTTGTTCGCCCAATCCCTGCATACTACTCTTTCATCTGGTCTCCGCAGTATAACAATAGCTAGGATCCGATTGAATCTGTTCAGAAGCAATTTCTGCTTTTTCCCTTACGAGGTTTAAATTGGGACTCCATTCATCGGTTGCCATCTTACTCCAGCAGGTTGCTTCTTCTAAATCTTCCGTCGTTAACCAACCGTAGGCCATCCTCGGTGTTGTCCTCCTACATTAGTTGATTGTTGGCGACTTAGATTATTCTTTCCTGTTAATGCGTCTTCAATTCTCTGTTCCGTCTAGACCTACCTGGAATAACCGCCTTTTATTCCTACGTACGTGCACAACAGATTACAATATGCACAATTCTTTTCGCGTGTTATATAAAAATTACAATAGTTTTTATTCCCTTTTCTCCGTTGCTTTTAGGATACCTTCGGGAACTCACTGACCATTCCCAGCTATGAGTAGGGGCATAGCTTGCCGGACAGGCTATAAATTTCAACCATTGGTTCGGTGATTTCCCATCACTATATTTTATCTAATCTACTTAACACTCTGTATGTCTAGTATACATTTCTTAACTTTATTAATAATTTCTTTCTTTCTTTTTTCTAAGAACAATATTTTCTCGTCACTGCCAAAATTAGCTGTGAAAAGGTACATAGGTGGCCGGACGGGCAAATAAAACACCCCCATCGGTCGGTGATGTTATTAGAAAATTGTGTATTCTAATAGGGCTTTTAGCATTAAATTTTCATAATTTGTTAAACTATGTAAGCTTTTTAGACTATGTGAATTAACAAGTAAGCCTCTCTTGACAGTGAACACGGGCAACAAATCATATGGTTTGCTGAAAAATCATAAGGTTTGGTCAGCGCCCTGGTTGCTGTAGCTCGCTTCAAATTTAATTCAAGTTTCACTTAAACACATCACTACCTCTTAAAAAAAAGACATATTCAATCTTCAGCTAAAGTCGTTGAATCATTGTAATTGGGATACAACGAATATTGGGATGTCTGGAACACGACCTATACCCACGCACCACTGGACTATTAGACGAATAAGACATAATTGGCGCCCAACGGGAAATAATTGGAAAACTGCAGTCGTCAGAAATTCTATCTTGCACAGAGACCTAAAATGGGAGACCATAGACAGCCAAGTCGGAGCATTCGCCAACCGGTACAACGAACGCTTGCAGCGGCATTGCAACCGGGTAGCAAGAGACCTCGCTGGGAGGTGTGTAGTCAGGAGGGTCAAGAGAAGATCGTTCAAGGACCTCCTCCAACCACGACATAGGAGACGCCCCAGAGTCCCCTGACTACCTACGTGACGATCCAGCCTTACTTAAAAACGCCGCCTTTGACGTTTGCCCGACTCAACCAGGCTTGGCGTAATATCACCTAAGCCAACTGTGTTGGAATAAAAATGTATGCTATTTTTGATTCAATACAATAAACGAACAAAAAAAAAACTGTAGTCAAATTTAATTAGAAATTTAAGCGCTATTCAATCATGAAGGCAGCATGTTAAAAAAACGATTTCAATTCATAAAAATATAAACAGTATCGCAACTTTTAATCTGTTTATACATTTGCCGATTGTAAAGTGTCCATTGATTGTTTCAAAATTGTCCGCTGAACTTTGATGAATTGGTCATAAAGGAAAATCGAGACAGACGACGACAGCCAGACAAAAGCCAGATCCAATCAGAACCAACACACAAAACCAAACAAAAAAAATTAAAAATGGATCCGAATCAGTTGAAGGCCTTGATAGAAGGCTCAGTTAACAGTGCAGTAAGTGATAAGGAGAGACGAATAAATGAGAATTTTAGGCAGAACTCAACGCAGTAAGACAACAGGTTAGCAGACTACGAATATAAGCTCCCTAAGTAGAGGTCTACCCAAGGATAGCTGTTGATCGAAACATTAATCGTGGTTTGAAATTGGACAGTTTTTGTTAGCCGCTGTAAATGTAGTGGGGTTTGTTTTCCTTTCATGTGGTTATGGTTATAAAAATAATGTTAGCATAGTGCGTTTTGTATCGAATATTGCAATTGGAGGTCCTTGGAAAGAAGGGAGGTCAGGTGTCACGCCGGACGTCACTGGCTTCAGGATCCGGAGAGACCCATCCGAACATTTTCTGCTCCACCGGTATACCGTCTTGGCTGGGTACCAGACCCGGGCGGATTATTTGCGGATAAAGATACGCACCGAGCACCAAGGAGACGTTGCCGAGCCGATGGAAAGCGGCATCCGACAAGACGATGCTCTCCAGTTTTTTCTCAATTGACTTCTCGATTTGTTATATAGTCCGAATCTGAAATTGATTCTCAGTCTGGAGAATAACTTCCATTTTTGAGTCTTCGGATCCCTTTGCGCTGATGAAGGCGTTACAAGCCCCTTCTGCACCGATGCAAGCGACGCCGATGCTGCTTCGCTGGAGGAGTGATCACAGCGTTGTAGTTAGCGCCGAGGAATACTAGCTGGCGGCGGTTGGGTGCGTCGAGGACCAGCAGCGGTCATTGCTGCGACATGAGGAGCGTTGATGAGGAGACGTTTCTCAGAGCTCAGGCTCAGGAAGCTTTGGAATTTCCGCAGTGTGTGCACTTTACGGCAGACCTGACATCGATACGACCCCACTCCACGGGGTTGTGGGCGAGGAACCATGTCGCTGAAGTAGGAAGCAAGAGGCTTTAAAAATGTGACATTGTAGACACAAAGGAAAATACTGGTGTTTGTTGGGAGGTCTGTATCTACGGAATGGTGGCATCGGAGTCAGTAGGAAGGTGGATGAGTTTAGCCACGGGCCTCAACCTTATCGCCGTTTTGAGTGGTTTCTCGTTGGATGTTGCCATTTGTTTCTTTTGTGCATCAGAACTGCTGATTAAGGATGGACGCTGCACTCTCTTTAACTTCAGGCTCCGAAATCGATATAAGAGGACCGCCGACTAGGAAATGGCCTGGTTCTCTGATAATGGGGAGATTGGCCTTGAGTTGAGGCAAGCTTCTACTTTTGATAAGAGTGCTGATAGCTCTTTACTCCCGCTTCCCATTAGGAGGGTTGAAGCACCAGGACAGATTTTGATGGCTGTAAAATGAAGTTGTACACATTTTTGCGGCTTCTATGAAATCACGCCATAAGGCTTTGGAAGTGTTTGGTCATATACCTTATATATGTATATTAGTTAGGGTATCAATGCATGCATAACCTCAATCAACTGTTTCAACAGCAATGCCATATGCATATTATGTCAAGATTATGCTAATTCTCTTTTACTTATGCAATTCAATGCCATAAGCACACACACATGTACGAAGTTTCGCTCTTTTTCGAACTCTGCTAATTGCTCGGACCCTTTAATCTTAAGTTATGTTAGTAAATCAGTTCTGTGCGCATTATCATTGAAGCCAGTTTGTGTCGCTTAGCAACTTATTTAAACTTTGCTATAACTTATACCAGCCACACACGCACACTTGAGATTATACTCTCAAAAGATCAGCAAAGCGCTTCTTTTGCTTCGGCGCTTCATTCTCGTTGCATTTTGTTGTAGAAAAACTCTCACACAACGGTGAGCGCCATATTTACTAGTCATAATTGTTTTCTTAACAGTAGGGAGCATTTTACTCATCATTATCGTCAGTGGGTACAGGATCAGATATTGCCCAAGCCATGATCAGCATCATCATCATCGGAAAATGTGACCAGCAATCACGTAACAAGTGGAATAAGTCTCTTGGCAAATTGGGCTCACTGCACAACTATTTTGGAACGTCATTGCCAGTTTCGGCAATCAAGCAGCATCGGATTGTATCGTATGGCTGATTCTTCGACACAAATACATGCGTACAAGCCTAGCAAGAAATTATGATTTGCAATAACTTATCCAACATGGATCGTTTGTTCCAGCTCCGACCATAAAATTGTACAATGTTCTCAGTTTCAAGACAGAAGGCATACACATGAGATATATACATAGCGTAACCACTGATGCGCTGGCGGCAAACTGCATGCTCAGCGTTTCTCATGCGCTTCTATCGGTCTGCACATAAGTGGCATATCGAGTTTCAAGTGCGCTAGAATGTTAATATTTTTACGTGTGGTTGGGTTTTTATATTTAGTTATGTTTATTGCGACAAAGTGTCACAAAGTATATTTTATATTGATACACTACAATATGTTGGGTATACATACTAAAGTCCCAAACTCAAGTACAGAGTCGAAAAAATGCTTCTTTTTTTTTCTCGTTTTATTAGCTAATTATCCTGGCTTTACAATAATTGGAATAACATTATCTATTAAGTTTTAAATTATTTGATTTATATTTTCCTTATCTAAGTACCCGGTTTGGGAGGTAGATGGGGTGGATCCTGCGAAGTCTCCGTCGCTTCCTTCTGAAAAGTCTTCTAGCCAATATATTGGAGTGGGCAGAAAGACGGGCCATGTAGCTGGTGGACTGCTGTCTTAAAAGGTCACCCACTAAGGGAAACATTAGGTCTCTGCTAAGGCCCGGTTGCGGGTGTACTAGGGGGCCCCAGTACTTAGTCTCAGCACCTTGAATTGAAAGACACTAATTTTCCTCCAATGAGATTTTGCTGCTGTGCCGAAGATTTGACTTGCATAGCGCCAAACTGGGGCCAGTATACAGTATACAGCAGCACCTTGTTGCTCAGAGAAAGCATTCTATTTTGCCATAGTTTTGAATTTTTGTCTTAAGCTGTGGCATGCTGTTGTTATATGTTTACTCCAAGTGAGCCTGCGATCAAGGTGGACTCCAAGGTAGCGGTGACCGTCTTTATGCAGAAGCAGTTCGCCTTGGAGGAATACTCCTGGCGTTATGTCTCTGCAGATCGCGAATGTGCAGCATCCCGACTTTTGCCTGTTGATGGCAATTCGCCACTTAGGTGCCCACGTCTCAAATTCGTGCAGGTATTCTTGCAGTTGGTCGGTGGCTTAGTATACACAGCTGGCTTTGGAGAGGATTGCTGTGTCGTCAGCGAACGTGGCGAGGTTGAAGCTATCGTGAAGCTCCAGTGTTGTCGGGTCCACCGTCGGCATGTCGGCTGTGTAAATGGTTTAGAGCCACGGAGCAAGAACGCTGCCCTGGGGGACTCTAGCTAGGATTTCCTTGACTCCAGAGAACGTGCCGTCGACTACCACAGCAAATCTTCTATTTATGAGGTAGCTGTGGAATATATAAAACAGAGAGGGGAAAGTAAAGTTTTTAGTTTGAACAGGAGTCCTTTGTGCCACACTCGGTCAAACGCCTGTTTGATGTCAACAAATGCTGCGACGCAATACTCTAAGTTTTCGAAGCTGTCGAGGATAAAATCAACCACTCGGTGAAGCTGCTCCGGTGTCCCATGCCGTCTTCGAAATCCGAACTGACGCCTTGGTATGATGCGCTTATCGCAGCCCAGCTCCGAAACTCTAGCCATTAATATTCTTTCGAATATTTTGGAGAGGGTCGGAAGCAGGCTGATTGGTCGATAAGATTCGACTTCCGTGAGTGATTTTTTCGGTTTGGTATCAAGGCGATCAGAGCGCTTTTCCATTGCCTTGGGAAGTGTCCGATTCGAAACATCGTATTAAATATGAGCACAATGAAGAGTATTCCTTTGGTGGGGAGCAGCTTTATCGCTCTGCTGTCCAGTTCGTCAGTTCGTCCAGGGGCTTTTCTTATCTTAAGCGCTTGGATTTGTGTTTCGACATCTTTGAGGGTCACATGGACCGTGGACAGGCCAGGTTGATGTGGTGATTCAAGGGTCCTGTCTATGTATTCTTCCAGGGGTGAGTGTGGGGAATCAAAAGGTTTAAATCGCTCCTCTAAGTGCGTGGCGAAGGTTTCAGCGCGTTCCAAGCTCGATCATGCCCAGGAACCATCATCTCTTTTAATGGGGCTCTTGCGGACGAGGTTTTTTTTAGGATTTTTGTCAACTGCCAGAGGTTGTATCCCGTACTTGCATCTAGGCTTGCGTCTGTAAGTTTTTTGTTAAGCTGCTGGTTGCTTATGGCCGCAAGGACTTTCTGGCACCTGTTGAATATCCTTCTGTAAATCCTGTTCACTCTTTGGTCACCAGTGCGCACGCACTCTTTGCGTAGCCGCCTATTCAATGCCAGCAGTGGGGTTGCCGCCGGATGGATTTGGTCTCGAGGGGACGATGGCCTGATCGGTTCTATTGAATGTGTCGCAAGTTGGGCTGGTGCTCGAATCTTCGCCAAGAAATAATCGATAGCATCCTCGATGTCCTCAGGGAGCTCAGAATAATGTTGAGGTTGATTGAATTGTTGAGTTCAGCCTGGAATATTTCAACAACCGCAGGAAAAATGCTGGACTTTGCATTAATTGCCTTCAATTGGGACATCGGATGGCTCAATGTCCTTCCGATAGTAGTTGTCGAAGCTGCAAGCATTGCCATCACACTCTGCTACATTTTGTCCAGCCGGCCGCATTTTCATATTCTACAACGCCTTCATCCATAGCGCAAATGTTCTTTTCAGCGACTTCTGCTGCAACGCACTCGCACATGAATCAATCCCCAGGTGGACAAATCATTCTTGATACTGCAAAGGTACTATTGCGAGATTTATCAGGTGTGTGTAAACAAGGCAGAGCATTGCTTGACTCATGTTCCCAAGTCAATTTTATGACGGATCAATTTGCTCAACGGCTACATTTACGCCGTGATATGCATCCGTAGCATAGTGGAGTCCTCGACTAAAATGTACAACTACTGGAATTAAATCTCGTTTGTCACCATTTAAAGTAACCCTACAGTGCTGGATAACGTCTCACATTGCCTACCAGCCGAAATCGGAAATCGACACACCATATTGAAGGTTAACCGCTGTTTACACATGAACACGTGACACTGAGTCTAAATTTGACCCTCGGTAAAATTAAATCTCACACCATCGTGTACGACTGCAGCATAATAATAGATAGCGCACTTGTGGTCGCTTAAGATTGTAAGAGCGACCTACGCCAAAAAATGTCATATTAGAAACATAAGTAACAAGGGTAAAAAATACCCTAATTAAACACAATAGCTTATGACCGCTGCTGCCGCATGCATTGACAGCAGGCCTAAATTAAGACAATCTGTTAGTATATAAGACATAGGATTCGTAAGAATAAATTCAGTATCTTACAAGTACTCACTTTGGACATATCCGTTCATTTGGTCCTTCGAGCAGTGCAGCAAGAGCAGCGCGCCGAACAGAAGACCAGACAGCAAAGGAGAGCGAGATCCAATGCTAGAAACACAAGCGCTACAGAAAATCATCGCAGAAGAGCCACAAGCAGGACCGAAGCCCTTGTCAATAGAAGAATACTGGGCAAGGCAACCAGCGGCCAGGGCAGCAGCAGCAGCACGAAAGGCAGAAGAGGAAAAACTTCTGGCAATCCCGTCCGCCAAAGCCCCGAAAAGCCCCCAGCGTGGCACATAGCCACGACATTGTGGCTACGAATAGACGCAATCGAGCGTCAGGTAAAACGCAACAACATAAACAATGAAATGAGAGTGCGCCTTGTAGCGCACCCATGCGAAAACGGCGGCTAGATCGCCTCGCAATAAAACAAAACATTTTTTTAAATACAGTCCATTGAAGTAAAAGTAAAAGTTTAAATTAAAATTAAAAAGAACCTTTTATGTAAAAAAAATAATAAGTTTTATTAAAAATATGTTGTTAGACAAAGTCATATAATTGTTGACGAAGCAGTCACAATTGGTGGAAAGAATCAGAGAGATAGAGGGTGGTCAAGGGGGCGAGTTAGAAGAAATAGGAGAACTGAAAAAGCAGTTTCAAACCAATCACAGCGTATTGTGTAAAATTGGAGTAGTCGATCATGACTACTTAGTTATAGGCAAAATTAAAGAAAAACTTTCAGGTGGCCTAACTAGCAAAATATCCGAAGAGGGCGAAACCAGTTCTCCAAGATAGGACAATGCCTAAATCAGAGGCAATGGAGAAGAGGGCCAATGAGTTCGACAGACAGGTAGATGTATTGAACAAATATTTAGAAGAAACGCAGGTGGACATTAGGGAAAACAACAGTAAAATGTTTGGAATGAGGAAAAGAAAGATAATATTTCTTTTGGCAGAAATACCATAAGAAATACAATTCTTTAAAGAACAGTTTGACAGCAACGTAACGTTTGAAAGGAAAATATAAACGCTAGATTTCGACGTACGGAACACGGTAGAAGAACTAGCAGAACAGGTTCAAGAAAGTGGTCAAACGAAAATTGGGGGTTACCAACTAAAAACGGAGGAGCTAGCAATGCTCCCGAAAATGCAGGTACCCACCTTTTATGGGGATTCCAAAGAGTGGGATCTTTTTGCCGTGTTGTTTACAGAGTTGGTTCAATCAAGAGAGGATTTGAGTCCAGCACTTAAATTTAACTATTTAAGAACGGCATTAAAAGGAGAAGCAAGATGCATGGTGTCGCAATTGCTAAAAGGATCCTTAAAAAATTTCAACGCGACTTGGGAATTGTTAACCAAGCGTTATGAAAACAAACGGAGAATATTTTCCGAACAATTAAATAGGCTTATAGAGTTGCCAGGACTGAACAGTGAAAACGGTCTTATCAGAAGACGTTGATGTAATTTTTGCCCACATGATTATTTGCAAGTTTAATAGAGAAACTTTGCAATCATATGAAAATCATGTGAAAAGAACAAAAGAAGTTCAAAAATTGTCCGACGTAATGGAGTATTTAGAGCAAAGGTTGAGTGCTCTATGCTCATTGAAGGACGAGGAGAAAAAACCGAAAGTCAATAAGGACTTTTCGGAAAATGGCCCAGTTTGCAAGGTAGCCGGGCATTATAAAGATTTGGAGAGACTTTGGGAGATAGGAGAGGAGGTTAAAGAAGTTGCAGAAACAGAAATCTGCGAGAAAATTGTTATTGAATGAAAAATAGTTAGGAGAATCAAGACCACAAGAGATGGCACGGTTTCTACGCTCAGAAAATAAATGCAGAAGAAATACACAGCTTAAGGAATATTATAGAAATTTCTTAGGAGAGTATGTGAACCTTGGAATTTACGTAGAGTCCAACGAATATGAAACTAATTTCGTAGGTGCGTCAAGGAAGCTAGATCAAGATTTCCTAAAAGGCGACAAAAACTTAACATTATTAAAAGAAAGAAGAAGATGGTTACAGACTAGCATAAAGCTTGAAATACAGCTGCATGGATTCACGTCTGCATCAGAGAAAGCATACACAAGAGTGTTATATGATAGAGGAAAGGACAATAAAGTCGGGATAATAAAGATAAAATTACAGGATGGAAGTTCCACAAGAACAGTTACTTAAGTGTGCTCGCTTATTAGCATACAGGCACACGACAAAAAAGAACAAGTAGAAAATACTGAAGAAAATACTGTAATAGCTATTGAAGAAATGAAAAAATCCAGTGGGATAAAAATATCCCGCCCGCAGGACCTCACTTCGGAGGTATTTGGAAGGCCGGAGCCAAATCAGTAAAATATCTTCTAACAAGAGTAATAGACAACTTAGATAGATGGAAACTGATTAATAGAATGAAGAAAGAGTTTTGGTCAAAAGATTATTTGTATGCACTACAGCAAAGAAGTAAGTGGAATAAAGAAAAATTGAGACTACAGTGGGAACCTTTGAAATACGATTTCAAAATTAAGGTCAATTGTGAGGGCTGAGAAAACATAAACAAAAGACAAGTATTATCCACTTGTCCACTTGGCTAGCCCCGGTTACAGTTGTAGGAAAATTATTCATCCAAAAAGCCATAATGTTACTCAAGCAATAATAGACAAATCAATTTATCACAGAAATAAATTGCTAACGTCAGAAAAAAGAAATTGAAACAAAGAGTAAAATACTACTACTAAAATACTACTACGACTAAACCAATTTTTAGATCAAAATGGGGCATTTTTTGTCGGAAGTAGACATCAAAACTCAAATACAGAAACTAAGATTAGTACTACCTTCTGTGGAATTAAAAAAGCTACTAAGTAAAGTTCAAGAACTAAAAGACCACCATGTTGAATTAAAAGGTTGAAGCTTCCACCACGTATCGGGACATGCTTCGATAATGATTGTATTAAATTTAGTCGTAATAATTATTGTCTACCTGATAAGAAAAATAACTGTAACAAAAAAAACTGCAGGCCATCACCTTTGTCGGCCTTCCGCAGAATGTTCACACATGAACACGTGACACTGAGTCTAAATTTGACCCTCGGTAAAATTAAATCTCACACCATCGTGTACGACTGCAGCATAATAATAGATAGCGCACTTGTGGTCGCTTAAGATTGTAAGAGCGACCTACGCCAAAAAATGTCATATTACAAACATAAGTAACAAGGGTAAAAAATACCCTAATTAAACACAATAGCTTATGACCGCTGCTGCCGCATGCATTGACAGCAGGCCTAAATTAAGACACTCTGTTAGTATATAAATTCAGTATCTTACAAGTACTCACTTTGGACATATCCGTTCACCGCGATTACGCCACTTGCGGACGAAACTTTCCATAGGTCTGGTCGGATTGACCTTCTTCTTGCTACGGAGGCATTTTTTGAATGCCTGACTGTTGAACAGATCAAGCTCGGAGATAATTTGCCACTCTTTCAGAAAACGTTGTTTGGATGGGTTGTGTCTGGCAAATATCGTCATTAGTCGGCTAAGCAGTCATCAAAGTGCTTGCTTTCTGTGGAGGAGTCAATTGAAAAGAATCTTCAACTACTGTGGAACATTGATGCTATACAAAACTCTCCAAAGTCAATCAATCCGGAACATCGGCTTTGTGAAGATATGTATTCAAGGACAACCAAGATGGACAATGACAGGATTGTTGTGTGTCTATCTTTCAAGGGAAAGCCAACATGCCTTGGTAATTCAAGCGATGTTGCATGTCATCGTATTTTATCCCTCGAGAGGCGTCTTGGTCAGTAACCTGCGGTTCAATCGCAATATGTAACTTTTTTGAAAGAATATGAGGTTCTCGGCCATATGACCTTAGTTACGAATCAGAGACTTAGTGAGCCACACTTTTAAATACCTCACCATTGTGTTTTATGCTTAGCAGTTTATCAATGCAGTTACGAGTCGTGTTTGACGCCTCGTGCATTTAATCATCCCAGTATTCATTGAATGATTTGCTATTTGTTGGCCCAATACTGCAAGAAGATCTGTATATATTTAGTACTTCTTCTTCGTTTTCGATTGGTTCGTTACGCTTTCACAGCAGACATTACTCCTGTATGATGATTTTCGAGACGATTTTTCTGGATTCGAGCTTATCAAGGTTGCAGGTAGACTCGAACATGCTGATATCCCCTCTTGTCAAATGCACGCCTTACTAGTCCGTAAGCAATGGCAATTTGTACAAAGCTATGTTCGGCATCTACACGTAATCAATTACCATGCCGGAGCAATGGCATTATTCGGACTGCAGCGGCTTCAATTCTGGATCGTAGATGCAAGAGCTTGAGCGCGCAGCATTGTACGCCCCTGTGTGCACTGTGTTAGATATCGCCCAGTTCTGCTTCGTCAAGTCATAGGTTCCCGGCCACCTGAGCGCTTGCCCACAGACAAACCATTTCCTCGCGTTAAAGTCGACTTCTGCGGTCCAGGATACACCTATCATCGAATACATGGCTAAGATCCCACAAAATCATATATCGCCATATATCTCTGCATGACCGTAAAGTTAGTTCACATCGAAATTGTGTCAGATCTTTCATCGAACAAGTTTGTGGAATCGTTGAAGCGCATTGCTGCTCGTCGTGGACCAGTATCTCACATCTATTGTGACAACACAACAAATTTTGTCGTAGCATCCAACTAGCTTCTCGAATTGAAGAAGTTCATGTTTACTCAAGATGTCATCCGATCATAATGTACTTCTGAAGAAATAACCATTCATTTTAATCCACCTAGGGCTCCACGTTTTGGTGGTCTTTGGGAGGCCACTGTAAAGAGCGGTCTGCTTGTGCGTAGCCTCACCAGTCGGCCAGTGCATAAGCTGGCTGTTAACCTGTCTCTTGAAAGATAGTGCTTTCAAGGTGGCCGGGATGATTGGTCATACTTCATACAATTACACACGTCCACTTGAGATTAGATTCTTAAAAGAAAAACGCTTTTGATCCAATAGGAGGCTTCAACGAACGTTTCGCCGTTGTCGGAGTACATTTGTTGGGGGCACCCCCGTCGAGAAACAAATCGAGCGAAATAGGCCAGGAATTTTTCGGTCGTTAGGTCCTAAGTGGCTTCTAAATGTATGGTTTGTGTACTGAAGCATACAAAGAAGCATACATAGCCATGTGTGATGAGGCATGCTCGACCTGTGTAGTTTTTGATATCGAACGGCCCAGCGAAACCAACGCATGTAAGCATGGTCGGTCGGGAGAACGTGGATCGTTCGACTGGCAAATCGCCCATGAGTTGGGTTTGCAACTTCTTGCGATAAACTATGCATAGTCAACATCAATTTATCGTGGTCTAACTAGATTCCTGAGTTTTTGAATCCAGAACTTGCACCGGATCAGGTGCATCATAATCTGGTTTCCACAATGGAGCGGGATGCGTTGCGTGAAACGAAGGAGGAGACGTGTGAAAGTGTGCCCCGGCAAGCACGTCGTCGACGTACATAAAATTGGAAATGACGTCGCTCGCCAAAGGATATTGTAAGCGAACGTCAATGGTCAGTTGCTGCAGGGCCCGAATCGCCACGAAGGGAGCGCAGTTGACACCAAAGGTGACGGTGTTAAGCTTATAATCAAAGAGCTCGCCCCCATTGTGCCGGTAGAGGATTCTTTAAAATGGGGTGTGCTTTGAGTCAACGCAGATTTGCCGATACAATTTGGTAATATCGGCGTTAAACACATAGCGAAACACCATTACAGAATCTGGATGGTTGGATCGGATTGCAAAACTGGTCCTGTGTAAAGGGCATCGTTCAAACTTTTACTTTTTGAGAAAGGGCTGGAGGCGTTAAACAAAACGCGACTGTTTGTGGTGGTGCTGTCTAATTTGAACACAGCGTTATGAGGGAGATAAGAGTTATTGGAGTCTTTACTAGAAGGGACTCATTTCATATGATCCAAGTCCAAGTAATATAATCAAGATTTAACAGTCGTTTGGAGATGAAAGTCGCTTCCAATCCAGATGAGAGCACGTTCCGTGTAACAAGTGCCCAAATGGCAAATGCTAATAATAGCCGTGCCTAGGAGCTCACCTTGAGTGTTTGTAGCAAAGAAGCTCTGCACATTGGAGGGGGAAGTGTATTGCGAGTGGGTACTTTGTGACGTAAGAACTGTTGCATCGGGGGCTGGAGGAGGGCTGCTACTATTCAGGAGTGTGTTGTGGCAATCCTTGCACATGAAACAATTATGTTGAATCGTGCAATCTTTTAATTGATGACGAAACAGTTCAGGCAGAGTTTTTTCTGTTTTATGTAACCAACAGACATCTACGGAAAACGGGGGCACAAGCGCACTAAATGGTTCTCCTTTGAGCAAAGTTTGCAAGATTGAGCCTTAACGCTCAACTTGGCTTCAAAGGAGTTAAACTTTTTATAGAAGGCTTGTGAGGCGGCTACTGAGGTCAGCCACCCCACAGTTTTCACGGCAAGGAGCCATCGTCCTTATAGCCAAATCACGGCAAGGAGCCGCTGGCGGGACAACCTACTAGTTTGCTTAGTTTAGAAGTATTAATTGTATTAGTTATGTAAGAGGCAAGGAGCCATCAATATTATAAGTATTAATTGTATTAGTTATGTAAGAGGCAAGGAGCCATCAACATTATAAGCATTAATTGTATAAGTTATGTAAGAGGCAAGGAGCCATCAGTATTATGAGTACTAGAGTAAAGAGGCAAGGAGCCGCGAATGTTATCGTTAATCTAACCAAATAAGAGCGAATTTGAATTTAACCACCGGCCGCCGCTGCAACCGTGCGTTGTCGATCGGCTGTTCAACACCGTCGTCGAGAGCTCAACTTCAATTCGGCGGCGAAGAGCGAAAGCTCCGAGGCGAAGTTGCGAAAGCTCGCGACGAAGTTGAGCGGCCGAGGCAAGCGCATGGCTCGCTGGCGAGCGCGCCGGCACTTTGGAAAGATCATTAAGGGTGAGTAGACGTGCGTCGCAACGAGAAAAATCATAGAGTGCGTAGCGGAGCGCTAGGGCTCTAAAACAGTGCGGCAGGGTCTTAGCTTATGAGATACGACAGGATAGTGTTAAACAATAAGTGAAGTGCGTATGCCGTGATTATCGAAAGAAACTTGTTAATTCTTTATTCTCCGGTACCATGTTTGTTCTAACATCGGAATTAGTCGATGTTCAACCTAACCTAGAGTAGGAGCATGTGGTACGGGGCTGTAGCCCAGGAGTGGGTATTACTGGTTAACGTTTGGATAGTGTAGTTGGCGCGAGGCCACGGCCCGCTAGTGTAGTTGGTACGAGGCCCCGGCCCGATAGTGTGGTTGGTGCGAGGCCACGGCCCGCTTGTGTAGTTGGTACGAGGCCACGGCCCGATAGTGCAGTTGGTGCGAGTCCACGGCCCGAAGGAATAGCTGGTGCGAGGCCACGCCCCGATAGTGTAGTTGACCTAGGCATGGTTTGGTCAAAATACCCACTTCCCCTCCATCTTAAACCCTCTTTCCCTGCGAATTTATAAATGTCTTCTAACTCGCTGGACCTGGTAAGACTGAGAGTCGTACCCCGGCCAGTAGCTTCTTTACAAGTGGCGCCCGAGCAGGGACCTAGAGGCGTTTAGGGGGCGTGGCACATCGGCGGATTAAACCCCGCAAGCGTGCCCAAATATGTATTTTAAAAAAAAAAATGGTATACAGGGTATTTTAGTCGGGCATACCCTAGAGTGTAGGTACCCTAGCGGAGGACCAGGGAATAATATATGGTACTACTATTATATGGGTGAAGTATAAATCAAGGGTATTAGGTAGTCCAGTATACCCTAGCAAACATTTTTATACCCTGTGTTAGGCAGAGGCAGAAAAATAAACACGTGCAGCATTTTAGCGACGAAAATGCTTGCAAAAATCTAGCACGCAAAGCAAGGAGACGAAAACATAACGGTCGGTCGTAAAAGAACAGCGTGCGCGCTCCAGACGGGCGACGCCGAGACCACGCTCGCACACGGGTGCGCAATCGCGCGGCGCAGTCGACGTCGTCGTCGAAGGGCCGTTAAGGCGGCTGTACAGTGGGACGAATTCAACTCACTCGCGGTGAAAAGTTGAATTCGTCAGTACAGTTGGCGAAAGCAATGAGATCGGGTGCGTTTAATGACAAATAATACGGAGTTAACAATAAAAACAGACAAATACAATACGAGTTAAATGAACGAGGATTTAAAGATGGGAGAACGTCAAGTGGATTAGTTTTTGTTGTGAAGTGAACAACAACAAGGAAAAGATTTATATAAAATTTGTAAAAAAAAAAAAATTTTATTTACTATTTATTATTGTTTGTGGAGTGTCAAAAAAAAAAGAGAGTAAATATATATATATATACAGAAGTGAAAAAATAAATGAATAAATACATGAGGAAAATAAAATAATGAGTGACAAAGGCAAGACAAATACGGACCAAAGTGACGGGTGGTCAATATTGAGACGAACATTAAGTGCAGATTTTTTTTTTATTATTTTTTTAAGGGTTCAAATTTAAAAAAAAAAAAAGAGAAACGGAAAAACACAAACAACGAAAAAAAAAAAAATAAATAAATATAAATGAAAAGAAAATAAACCTGCCCAAACCAAAGAGAGTTACATAAATCAACGCAACGAGAATCGCCCAAACACCAACCACGAAAATCAAGCGAGAGTCCACGAGAGAGAGAGAAGTCGAAACGGGCACCTAGGGGGAGTAGTAAAGACTCAAAATGGAGCCAGGTGAGTGCCAAAATCCGGGAGTAGGCGTGCGCTGGATCCACCAGCGGCGCAAGGAGGAACTAGTGGCGATCGCTCATGAGTTCGGTCTGGACAAGGAAGGGCGCGTGGAGGAGCTGCGTAAGCGGCTGTCCACCTACGTGCAGGTTGGCGGCCATTCAACTGAGATTTGGGCTCAGGGGAGCTGGAATCTCAATACGCTAAAACTCTTGAGCCGCCATCCTGGGGTGTCCCACCCGACTTTGACGGGCGGTCGCGTCAAAAATCGGAGCCCGACCTTAGGAGCTCCCAGTTGTACGGGTGTTTGCAGGCGCCTACCCCGAGTTTATCCGTCTCGGGTGCGGAGGAGGCTCCTGCTCTCGGTAAAAACGAAGACCGTCGAGCAACCGCGGCCAACGCGGCAATGAGCGAAGTGTTCTGCGACAGGGTTGCTCGTTGGTTTTTGAGCAGTGGACTAAGGGATGTGCCGTGGTCCGTGTTTAGGAGGGGTTTCCTGGAGTTTTTCTTACCTCCACGTTACTTCGAGAGGCTTGAGGACGGGATCCGGTCCCGTATGCAGCGCGTAGGCGAAGAGTTCAAGGAATATTTGATAGAGCTGAGGGCTCTTATGCATCACGCTAGATACGAGCCGGCGCAAGAGCTGCACCGGATATACGAGAACGCCGCTCCGGAATACAGGCTTTATGTGCGACGGCAAGACTTCTCTACCCTATCCCAGCTAACTCAACTGGATGTAGAATACGAGACCGTCATGAGGCAGAAGGCGGAATACTCGGGAAGCCAACCCGTGAGCCAGGGTGTCTCGAGTTCGAATAGTGCAGAGTGGGCGAGGGCGGCACAGTCCCCGGGGGGACATCTCAACCCATTCCGATCTGCTCCCAGCGGATCCGGATCGACCGTTGTGGACAACAGGGTCTCCGCCCCACCCGCCATAACCCACGCAGAGGTGGCCCATCGGATGATGAGCCAAGAGGCCGGGAATGGTTATGATCCGCGACGAGCGTGTCGTAGGTGCAGGCAAGAGGGGCACTTCGCTAGGGAATGTCCCAATGCCCCCGTCTTATTTGTTTGGGTATGTGGAAGCCGGGGTAGAAGTAGTCAGGAGTGTTGTCGCCGCGCGGAGGCGGGAAACGGGCAACGGCGTCGCCCGGGCCAGGATCGCCCGGGACACGCGGAACGCAGAAGTAGGACACCCACTGAAGGTGGACGGTGGCCGGATCGTGCTCATCATGCCCTCAATGTTGGACCACGTCATCATGGGTATGGATTTCCTGCGTGCAATGGGAACTACCATACGCTGCGGCCAGGCGGAACTGATCCTAGAGGCACTGACGACTCCGGCCGCGGGGCCAGGAACGAGTGAGGAACCGAAGGAAGGCCTCCCAGGTCATGAAAGGGGAGCACCTGCTCAGCTACAGAGAGAGGATACGAAGAGGGAACCGAAGGAAGGCCTCCCAGGTCATGGAAACGGAGCACCTGCTCGGCACCCGATGGAAAAGGTCGTGAAAAGGGAAGTGAGGTCCGGCTCAGATCGAGAGATTGAAGAGCCCAAGAGGCGGCGCGTAGAGCTGCAAGGGCAGATTTACGCTGGTTACGGAAGCGGCACGGCGGAAACGTGCCAGGGGAAGGACGGAGGAGGAGCAAGGGCCAGAATCCACACGGACACAGGGGGCCAGGAGCGACTGCCAGAGTCGAGCGATCATGGAGCTCTATCTGGAGTCGAAGCGGTGCCTGGAGGGGGCGAGAACAGCATCGAAGTGGCGGAGTGGCCAGCGGATCTGGATCCGGAACTGAGGGAGTTCCTGGAATCGGAACTGGCACACTTCGAGGGGCTGCAGGAAGTCTCGCACATCGCGGAGCACAGAATCCGGCTAAAAGACGAGAAACCATTGAAGCAGAGATATTACCCGAAGAATCCGGCCATGCAAAGGGTGATTGATGAGCAAGTGGATGAGCTGATCCGGGCGAATGCCATCGAGCCTTCGCGTTATCCGCACAGCGCCCCAATCGTCTTAGTCAAGAAGAAGACTGGCGAGTGGCGCATGTGCATCGACTACCGCCAACTCAATGCACATTCCATTCCGGATGCTTACCCTGTGCCTCGTATTAATCACATCCTGGAACGGTTGCGTCACGCCACATTCATTTCCACTTTGGATTTAAAGCACGGGTACTGGCAGATACCAATGGCAGCCGACAGTCGAGAGTGTACAGCGTTCACGGTCCCTGGAAAAGGTCTTTTCCAATGGCGGGTGATGCCATTTGGCCTACATTCGGCGTGTGCGACATTTCAGCGAGCTTTGGATACGGTAATAGGGCCGGAGATGGAGCCCCATGCGTTCGCTTACCTAGACGACGTCGTGGTAATAGGAGCCACGAAAGAACAGCATGTAGAGAATTTGAGGGAGGTATTCCGCCGGCTAAGGGCGGCCAATCTCAGGTTAAATAGGAAAAAGTGCAGCTTCTTCCGGGAGAGGTTAGTCTACCTAGGACATGTAATTTGCGGGGAAGGAATACGTACCGGTCCAGAGAAAGTGGAGGCGATACGAAACCTAAAGGGCCCCGACAAATTGCAAAGATCTGCGACAGTGTCTCGGGATGGCGTCATGGTACAGGCGCTTCGTTCCTAACTTCGCGACTCAAGTACAGCCGCTCACAGCGCTCTTAAGGAAGGGGAGGAAATGGGCATGGGAGCAAGAACAGGAGGAGGCATTGCGTCAATTGAAAGATAGCTTGACGACTGCCCCTGTGTTGGCTTGCCCGGACTTTTCCGCCAAATTCGTCTTGCAGACTGACGCGAGTGAGTATGGCCTCGGCGCAGTGCTGACGCAGACGATTGAGGGACAAGAGCGAGTGATAGCGTACGCGAGCCGGAAGTTGCTGAAGGCCGAGGTAACTATGATTTGACTTCCACTATCGTCGAGGGAAGCTCAACGTCGTGGCTGATGCGCTATCGAGGCATCCTCTAAAGACCTGTCAGCAAGCAGTGGTGGCCGAGGCCCCCTGCAAATTGGTCGCGAGTATGCGTGCCAGAATCGCCGAAGAGCCAGCCAAGTTCCCGGATTACACCGAGGAAAACGGACAGTTATATAGGCATTTTGGGTCACCGGACAGACGATGAGGACTACATCCCCTGGAAACTATGCGTATGCAGTAGTCAACGCCAGAGGGTACTGCGGGAATGTCATGATGCTCCCACGGCCGGACATCAAGGTGTTAGAAAAACGGTGTCGAGGTTAGCCCAGCGGTACTACTGGCCGGGTATGTTCCGCGACGCCGCCAAATACGTGAGATGTTGCGAAGACTGCCAAAAATTCAATAGTGAGCAACTCTAACCGGCTGGCCGCATGCTGACGAGACAGGTGGCAGAGCCGATGGCGGTACTCTGCGCGGACTTCGTCGGGCCACTTCCACGGTCGAGACATGGCAACACGATGCTACTGGTGTTCCATGACGCTTTCTCGAAGTGGGTGGAATTGGTCCCTCTCAGGAGAGCCACAGCAGCACACCTGCAGACCGCGTTTCGAGAGAGGATTCTAAGTACAGTTTACGGCGGTCAACACAAGCGTGGCAGATTCAACGGGCTTTAGTCCCGCTTTCCTGATGCAGGGCAGGGAACCTCGGTTATACGCAGCTCTGTACGATCAGGTAACTCCGGGGTCCGCAACCAGTTCTCGACCCTAGGACAAAGGCGGATAGGCTTAAAGAAATTTTTGATATCGTCCACAGCAATCTCCAGCGCGCATCAAGGGTCCAGGGCAGGCATTACAACTTGCGGAGATGGTCCTGCTGAGGCAGCACCAGTTATCCAACGCCGCTGAAGGTTTCGCCGCGAAGTTGGCACTCAAGTTTGACGGCTCCTATAGGGTCGTCAAATTCATATCCCCCAATATTGTGCGGCTGGTGAAACCGGGCGAGCATAAGAAGAGGGTGGCCAACATCTCGCAGCTGAAACCATTCCACCAAAAGACGATGGGCGATGAAGGGGAAGACCCGGGGCACATAGATGCCCACGAGTAGGCGAATGATGAGAGCGACACCCGTCGCCCAACGAAACCATTATAATAAAGTTTAGATAAGATTAACACTAACAACATAAATGAGAATAGGCCTTGTAAAATGTGAGCCGCACTGAGAGGATAGGGCATTAACAACTAAGTAAAGAATAAGTTTACAAATAAGTTTAATTTACAGATGGAACCCGAAATTATCAGCATCTCGTCAGACGGAGACGTCAGCAGCGGAGACACGGAGCCTTTCCCCGGGCCTGGAACCGGAGGCCGCTCACGTGATCCCCGTTAGGGGCGCGAATACTGCGCAAGAGGGCGACAAGAGGGGCCGCATCACCAGTTCCGTCACACCCTATACTCCCGCCGGACCAACGTCATGTAGAACCTGGACGGGATGGTCATGCTGATGGCCGTCGAGGTCACGACCATGTTCGTAGAGGCGCCATTCGCACGAAATTCGCCACCGTACGCGGAAGAGCCCCCGTCCCCGCCTCTTGCATCCCACCCGGCACGGTCATCGGGACTTGCAACCCCAACCGCGACCGGCGAGATGGACGATGAGTCCCTACCGCTCGAAACGGGGGAGCACTCACCACCAGTGCAGGAGGTCGGGGCGGTAGAGGCGGCAGGGGAGGAAATTTCCCCGTCGGCCGGGGACACGGAGTCGCCACCGACGGAGTCGCCACCGACGGAGGCGGCGAGCGGAATCCGAGCAGACAGCTTGGTAGCAGACCTGTTGAGTCACAGTCCGGAACCCTTAGCGGGAAGGGACCCGAAGACCCCGAGGCCAACGACGGTTTACGAGCCGTCAACAGAGGACGAGGAGGACGAACCGGCATTCCGCCGCCGCTTCGCCACCCACCGTCTGGAGGTAGATCCGGACAGCCAGTTTCCCCTGATAACGCTGCGCAACCTGCCGAAAGTTCCCGTGGAAAACGATAAACCCCGTTCTAGCCTCACAAAGCGCGGATGGGGGGGCACAGAGGAAGGTCCGAGCGGAAAGCGCCGACGCAACCGCCATCGCCGACAGAGAGCCACCCGGAGCAAGCGTTGCCGGAGTGGGGGCCAACGCCGACCCAGTCCCGAGGGAGCGTCGACGTCGGCCACGAAGAGGTTTCGTCCGGAGACCGAGACGTCAGGAGGATCGCAGCTGCGCGTGCCGCGTTCGCCCCGCGAGCGCCAGAAAGGTTCTTCCCAGCTCGGGAAGGATAACCGCAGCTGCGAGGCCGCTCCTTGAGGAGGACATCCCGAACCTTGGCTGGCGCCGATTACGGTCTGCCAGATGTTCGTGGAAGAACGCCGTTCCGACCACGAGGACGAGACGCCCGCGCTCGTGCCCACTACACGCGCTGAGACGCCCGACTCAACCTCTCGAAGGGAATTGGAGGACGCATGGTTCGGCCACGAAAGCAAGGCGCCGTCCCTAGAGGCTTCCTTTGCTATTCGCCAGAAGGACAGGGGTGAAATGTGGTCGGAGGAAGAGAATTCGATGGTAACGTCCTCGTCACCCAAGCCTTATAGTTCGACCGAGGACCCTTCCCTAACGTTTCGAAAGACTCCCACGGAGAGCGAATTGTGGGATGACATCGTGGACCTTTTCGACGGTATCGACGGGTGGGATACCAGTCTGGATTCGGTGGTGGAAGAGGAACCCGACACCAATGTCGAGACGGTCGCCCGCAGTGCCGACGTTGAGGTCACGCCGGAGAGCCCCGCCAAGGAACCCGTGCCCGATTCCACCCCTTTGGACTGGAAGGTGTTTCCTCGCGGAACACTGTTGTCTTCGGACGTGGTGGAACTAATCGCGAGAGAGGCGCGAATCCGCCGGTTCCGCTGCAGACGCACCCGTTTCCACTTGTCCGACGGGAAACAAGACTACAGCGTTACGCTGAACGCGAGAGGCGACGTTACCGTTACTTTCTCGAAGTGAGGGGGGGTGTGAGGCGACTACTGAGGTCAGCCACCCCACAGTTTTCACGGCAAGGAGCCATCGTCCTTATGGCCAAATCACGGCAAGGAGCCGCTGGCGGGACAACCTACTAGTTTGCTTAGTTTAAAAGTATTAATTATTATGTAAGAGGCAAGGAGCCATCAATATTATAAGTATTAATTGTATTAGTTATGTAAGAGGCAAGGAGTCATCAACATTATAAGTATTAATTGTATAAGTTATGTAAGAGGCAAGGAGCCATCAGTATTATGAGAACTAGAGTAAAGAGGCAAGGAGCCGCGAATGTTATCGTTAATCTAACCAAATAAGAGCGAATTTGAATTTAACCACCGGCCGCCGCTGCAACCGTGCGTTGTCGATCGGCTGTTCAACACCGTCGTCGAGAGCTCAACTTCAATTCGGCGGCGAAGACCGAAAGCTCCGAGGCGAAGTTGCGAAAGCTCGCGGCGAAGTTGAGCGGCCGAGGAAAGCGCATGGCTCGCCGGCGAGCGCGCCGGCACTTTGGAAAGATCATTAAGGGAGAATAGACGTGCGTCGCAACGAAAAAAATCATAGAGTGCGTAGCGGAGCGCTAGGGCTCTAAAACAGTGCGGCAGGGTCTTAGTTAAACAATAAGTGAATAAAAGTGCGTATGCCGTGATTATCGAAAGAAACTTGTTAATTCTTTATTCTCCGGTACCATGTTTGTTCTAACATCGGAATTAGTCGATGTTCAACCTAACCTAGAGTAGGAGCATGTGGTACGGGGCTGTAGCCCAGGAGTGGGTATTAGCGTTTGGATAGTGTAGTTGGTTCGAGGCCACGGCCCGCTAGTGTAGTTGGTACGAGGCCACGGCCCAATAGTGCAGTTGGTGCGAGGCCACGGCCCGAAGGAATAGCTGGTGCGAGGCCACGGCCCGATGGTGTAGTTGGTGCGAGGCTACGGCCCGAAGGAATAGCTGGTGCGAGGCCACGGCCCGATAGTGTAGGCGTGTAGAAATAGAACTAGGCATGGTTTGGTCAAAATACCCACTTCCCCTCCCCCTTAAACCCTCTTTCCCTGCGAATTTATAAATGTCTTCTAACTCGCTTTACCTGGTAAGACTGAGAGGCGTACCCCGGCCAGTAGCTTCTTTACAGGCTCCTTTCGAGTGGGTTTAGAGTGGACATGTGCACCTGTGCTGGGCTTCATGCCATCCATCGCCTCTAGAGTGCCATGTCGTTCTAATAGGAATGAATTCAGGATACATCGGGTTGTCAACCTTGTTTTGCATCAACTGTTCTCACAGCGAAAGTGCAAGCTTGGGTAGCTTAGCGAGTAGCGCACAAATAAACTAGAAGGCAATCCTAGTTCACGGGACGTATGCTGGCGTGCTCGAGAGCTTGCAAGCAACTTTGGATGATGCTCTGTAGGTCTGCTTCCTGCGAAACTGACTGAAGAATAAAGAGGACGTGAAGTTGGCTGTTAACTAACAGCTTCTTATTCTCAAATCTGTCAGTTATGTCACTCCACGCTGATGCGATACCATCATTTGTGAGAGGAGCCTTGGACTTTGAGGTGAAATAGTTCTTCGACCTCGCTTAACCGTGGATTGGTTAAATAGACTGCCGTGAAAACGTCTCGGAAAGTGGGCCATTTCCAATATTCCCTAATAAGGAGCCACGATCAGAGCAGTTTCACTCTCTTTTTGCTTATTAAGAGTACACGGCGCTCATAAACAAAAAAACAGTGGTCATATTTCGCTTGCATGGCTTGCATATCTTGTATGTTCGACTCTTCTTGGCTGAGAGCTTTGAAACAGCACTCGCACTCCTGCTCGACCTTATCCCAAAGGGCACGGACTGAAATGAATTCGCTGAGCTCCATTTTTTGGGTGCTGAAAAATTTTAGACCCGCTGTACGAGTATTTAGAGGACCGTACACAAAAATTATAGGATCTTTAGCGGACACACTTGAAAAGGTTGCTTGAATAGTTAACTCTTCCGAGGAGAGTGGGGAATCTTTTTACGGTTGATGGCGAAGAACTTTTTTTCTCGGAGGATGCGGAAGTGTTGTTGATCTTCTGTGCTGTGTTGAAGGAACGGAAAGTCGTCGCTTACTGCTTTTGTTGCTATCAATTGGCATAATAGGCACCTAAAGAGCCTCGGACTTGGATAACAACGGAGAAACAGAGAAAGTAATTGTTTATTATTATTTATCAAATACGATTAATTGGAGCGCTGGAATCGGTCCAATTTGGATTACGTGGTGTTATTTTTTATTAAGAAAAAAAAACAGGGAAAAACAGAAAAAACAACTTAAGAAAAAGTTTATATTGTAAATTAATCAAACAATATTTGGATGAAGTGGTTGTTTAAAATTATAAAAAAGTCAAGGAAAAACTGAAAAACCAAATACAAAATATAAATTTATTAGAAATTTATCGAATGGTGGAACCGGTCCAATTTCGATGAAGTGGTGTTTAATTTTTTTATTTTTAGAACCAAGGAAAAACAGAAAAAAAACAAACAAAAAAATTTATATAATTATTTTAATTAATCAATTGAGATTAATTTGAATTATTGCATGCACATAAATATACATAATAAAAAAATGATATTAATACATGATGAAAAATATTATACATAAAAATGTTGTAGATATATATATATATATATATATATATAAATATATATAAATCTTTTCTTACTATGTCATTTAATGTGGATGTGGATGCGGACGTGACTTGAATAAAGTACTTCTTCCCGAGCTCAAAATAATTATTAATTACCCAAGTGTAACGAGTACTTCGCTACGGTTACTTCGTAAACGGATAGGTTTGTACCTTCGCTATTTTGTTTTGGTATTATGTCGTTTATTGTTTATAAAACAAAAAACAATAAGGCGGCAAATTCTAATTGCAGGGAATGCAAACAGATAGTGAGCGGGGGCTACTGTTGGAAGTTTTGATACGTGTTTTTTGGTTGTTATGCTTTGTTAATTTTGTAGAAGTTAACATATAATACACGGGATAATTTGTTCAAGTATTTCTTCTGGATGTGGGTGCTTTGCACTTATACATACATACATATATGGACATTAGAACATATGCCTTTGTATAAGGTGCAGTAATATCAAAAAGTATGTGTTAGTAAATTATATTTATTTATTATTTATATAAATATGGACACACACAATTTATGCGCCAGGATTTCAGTTCCTTTTTGTGTTTTTGGGGATCTGGTTCGAATTGCAGTGCATATATGTACATACATACATATGTACTTCAGTACACCTAATTATCTTTTTACACTTTGTTATTTTACACGGTTTGGATTCAACACGGTTTGAAAATAAACAATTTTAATTTTTTTACACGATTTTAAACCATTTAGCACGATTCAAAATCTTGGGCTCAAATGTTTTTGTCAAATTTTATTTTTGCGACATTGTATGTTCATATCACAAATTTAGGGGAATTCCCTTTCAGTGCATACAAGCAAATTTACTTGTCAGAGCAATTGAAATGTGTTAATATTTTGTGAACTATCAATGGAATCAGACGTGTTTGGTAAAACAATTTTTTATTGCCAAATTTGTATTTCCAACGTTACATTACATTAAGGTACAAGGTAATCCAAAAAATATTTTATATCACTTTGAATTTAAATTTTTTTAATTTTATTGAATATTTTTGACATTTGACATTTCTTTGGAAACCAAAATTGAAATTTTAGATCGCCTTCGAAATGGAGAAGACTCAACATTTCTTGGCAAAATGTTCGGTTTAAACGAATTACGCGCTCGTTTGATTTAGCAATAATACAAATAAATTAACAACAAAAAAAATAGCCCCCTCTATAGGACTCGAATTCGTAATAGACCGTACTACTTGCAACCGCCTCTACCCGACAGCCACACCGACAATTGAATATTAATGAGAAACAAGTAAGAGGCTGTAGCCAGAAGTTTCCGACCGGGGATACCCTGAATCCTCCTTCTACCAAAACCAAGTGCAGCTCGCGCTACGCGCTCGTTTGCTTTAGAAGTAATAGAGAAAAATGAAAATAAAAAAAAAATTGTTCCCTTAGCAGGGTTTGAACTCGCAACTAACAGCACCATTTGCCGCTGCCTTTACTCAAGAGCCCTACCAATAATTAAGTTTTAATGAGAAAAATCCAATTAAAATATCAGCACAGAAAACAATACAATCGCAATTGCAATGCTATTGGTAGGATTCAAAGCAGATGCGCATGACTGTGTGTGTGTGTCATTGATCTTAATGAAATTTTCGACAGTACATCTTATTGTAGAATACAATAAAGAATATATGTGTATTCTCAAAAATTCAATTGCATATAAATTGTGGCTTAAATTGATGGGCAATACAAGTTGGATAATTAACTTGATTTATAGCTTAGTGGTGGTAGCGGGGAGGTGGCGATATGTATAAAATGAAAGATACTTGATATATATGTATATACTATTCTAGAAGCTGCATGTAAAATTTGGTATTATTTGATATTCGATAACTTGCCCCGTTTCCAAGTTATCGATAAAAATCAATATCGAAATCCCGTTTCTTGAACAATTTCGGTAAATAATATGATCTAGAGTCACCAAACTTGACATGTAGCTTCTAGAATAGTATATACATATATATCAAGTATCTTTCATTTTATACCTATCGCCTGTTGGAAGAAGAGGGTTCAGGGTATCCCCTAGTCGGGAGGCTTCTCTTCTGTCTTCGACTTTTCTAGTCATTTTCTATTGCAATTTGTAACATTTGGCTTCAGTTTTGTGAAAAATAAAATTCCAGGAAAAAGAACAACATTTGACCAGCTGGTGTATGATAACCATCAGATGGGACGTCAAGTCTCGGAGCTGGCTGATATGTTTAATTTTTAAAAACCAACATATTAAGCAGAGCCAATAAGGAAGATAGGTTAGAGGCAAAGCCAGTAAGTGGTTGGCCCTGCAAAATTTCTGACCGAGATAATCGAAAAATTCTAAGAAAAATTGAGAAATATCCACAAATTTCGCTTGGAGATATTTCTCAGGAATTCAAGAAAGATAGTGGTGTTGATATTTCACATGAAACTGTTCGAAAATTGCTGAATTCAATTGACTTCACATCACGAGTGTATTTCGAGCAAGGGTGACGGAGTTTTGACCTTCACTGAAAATACTCTGGATGCTGAACAATATCTGAGCATTGCAGTGCATGGAAACTAGGATTTTATTAGGGGAAAAACCCAATTTTATCAGGGCAAGGGCCCGAAGCATAAAGTTCATATGGTAAGGGTGTGGCTGTTGTACAATTGTGGAGAGGTATTAGACACTCCACCATAAAGGCCTGATTTGAATCCAATAGAAAGTGTGTGGAGATATTTGATCAAAAAATCGCTAACGGCAGCCACACAAAATATTAAATAAAAAATATTCCTGTTTTTTGACATTGTAATTTAGTATTAAAGTTTAGTGTAAAAACACTTTATAGACACATTTTTAACAAAATCAAAACTTTCTCGGTGGAAAGTGCATTTCAAAGATTTTGTTTGTGAATTTTTAAGTTATGTCCGATTTGCTTCAAACTTCTTTTCAAATCTCTACAAAAGAATATAATGAATACGTGTATCAGCGATTTGGGGAATTCCACCCGCAACAGTTGCTAATTAGCGGAAAACGTTTGTATGAACGTTTTTTTGTTGACCGTCCGATCAGCGGGCGGGACACTCGGAGAAAATTTCGAGCAAGAGATCTTTTGGTACAGTAAGCACGAGCAATCATGGTGCGGACACATTATATGGTTCGGTCAGCACCAAGGTAGCAACGGGACGCAGCAATAGCGTGGTATTCTGCACGAGGCGTAAGGTCAGCACTTTCGCTTACGCTGCTGGCGATGCCTTGTCGCAAGATTAGCTTATCGCTTCTATTAGCCGGCTATGCTAGCTGTAGCTCGTTTCATATTTAATGCAAGTTCCACTTTGTTTTTGCCACTTAAACAGTTCATTTCCTTCTATAAATGAAAGATATTTACTATTCAGCTAAAGTCGTTGAATCATTGTAATAATTGGGATAAAAGGAATATTCGGATGTCTGGAACATGTTGAGAAAGACTGAGAAGACCTAATTGGCGCCAACGGAAAACAAATCGAAATCTGCAGCCAAGTTTGATTAGAAATCATGAAAGTAGCCATTAAAAAAAAAAAGGATTTAAATTCATAAAAATACAAAATTATGCATACATTTCTGAACAGTATCGCAAGAGCTAATCTGTTTTAAAATTTGCCGATTGTACATAACCCGCTGCAGTGCTTGCTAATTGTAAAGTGTTCATTAATTGTTTGAAACTTGTCCGCTGAACGCTGATGAATTGGTCATAAAAGAAAATAAACACAAGAAACGACAGCCAGACGAAAGCCAGTTCATAGTATTCGGATTTAGTCCCCAACATAAAACCGAATCGAAATTGGAACCGAATCAGTTAAAGGCCTTAATAAAGGGTTAACAGAAAGTAAACAGTGCACTTAGTGATTAGGAAAGCCGAATAAATGAGAATATTAGAATAAAAGCTCCCCAAGTAGAAGTCTACCCAAGGATAACTGTTAATCGAAACATTAATTGTGAGGTGAAATAAGGCTTTGTAAAATCAGTCAAGTAGTTCGAAGGTCATCAGGATGAATGCGTATCTTGGAGGCTATCAGCCGTAAATGAATATGAAATTTTTAAGCCATAGGTAGTAAATCACACTGTTAAGCCGTTACCATCATCAGAAATAAAATAAGAGGGGCGGCCA
This sequence comes from Drosophila montana, assembly GCF_035044405.1. Lineage (NCBI taxonomy): Eukaryota > Metazoa > Arthropoda > Insecta > Diptera > Drosophilidae > Drosophila > Drosophila montana. Next base: position 790,070 of record NW_026998916.1, on the reverse strand, counting down.
AATCATTGCTTGCATCACATATTACGACACTTAATTTTGACAAAAAAATGCAAGCCAAACAGCACCTACGCCGATGAAACCTCGTCAAGAATACTCCGGCAGTTGGTCAGGCAAGGTGATTTGAGCCGTATGCAATACTATGATGAGGCAAAGATGAGGGATTGGGAAAGAGAGAGACAAGATAATAACCCTCATTTGGAAAGGAGGCAATGCCATGCTTGGTAACTACTAGAGGACATGCCAAAGTTCCATAAGCTCAACAAAGGCAGAACAAGCGTATGACGGGACAGAAATGTGAAGAACAAGAAGCAGCCACAGCCGCGGTTGCTGATATTAATAAAGATAGTGACAGCATGACAGCACGATAATGATCTAGTGAATTTTGTAGAGAACGGTTTCAATTGCCGTGCGTCCAACGGGCGGCAAAAAAATTACGTAAGACCTGTAAAGGAGATGAAAAACATAACACCTGTCGATTCCCCAGTCCATGCTCCGTTTTCTTTATTAGAAACGTTTAATACTTTTAATGCCATCATAGGCTTCGACCTGCTAACGCAGGCAGAAGCGATGATATGAGCTGAATAGATACGAACAGAGTCGCAAAAATATACCCGGAAAAAGTCAAAGCAATCATAGAATACGACGCGCCGAAAATGTCACCGTCAGTCAACATATGTTAAGAAAGGAATGCTTAAGAAATATCTTGGCGAGGGCAATGCACCATGTACTGAGATTTTAAAAAATATTTTGACCTGATCACCGACTCCCTCGCAAAAGGCATTCCAGGGAAGAAGACCAGAGGGTAACATATCCTTACAGACCATAGAACTTTATTTTACTGAACTCGAAATCTATTAGAGATAATCACCACCGAGCACAATCGTTCGCAGGAAAATTTGAAAAAAATCGTTTTCGTCATTACCTTCCGAAAATTATTAATGTTAGTTGGTTAATGAGGCTGTCTTGAACACCAAACCCATAAAGCAAAAAGCAAAAACGTCAATACCAGCGTATGACAGTGAAATTTTACACATTGACAAAAAAATGTGCAACCCATTGCATCTCGAGCGTTAGCCGACAAAACAATCTCCATTATGCAGCTAGCAAAGATAACATAATGATGCATTGTTTAACTTGGAGACAATTATTTCATTCTTAAAAATAAAAAATCTGTTTACCAGATTTGTCAATGTGACACCACTGCGTAGAAGCTCAAATGGACAAGTTTTCACAGATGACGGAAAAAAGATAAGTTCTTCACATCTTATCACATTTGAGCGCCTAGCCACCATAAATGGCATTAAATATGTGAACCGCAATGATGCCCTAAGCAAAACCTTAGTACCGATCCGGTACTAAGCCTGCCATCGATACACAGGATAAACGAATATAATAGGTAGCTGACGGGTCGCCCATGGGCTCGTTTACCGTCGGAGCAGAACTTATCTTTTTAGTTCCTGAGTGGTTCCATTTTCCTCTGCCAGAGTCTGAGGAGAAGACGAGCTTCTAGAGAAATACAGGAGGCCGTAGACACTTATGGAATTACCGAGGACGGCCATTTTTGATAGCGAACATTGGCAATCACCGTGCTTAGAACGTGCCTCAGCGATAGCGTGATATTTTGCACGAGGAATAAGGTCAGAGTTTTGGCTAATGATGCCTTGCGAAAACGCAAGATGAGCATATCGCTGAATTTTAGGTTGTATTTGTCACTTACACTACCTTTTATAAATAAAACATGTTCATTCTTCGGCCAAACCCGTTAAATCATTGTGCGTTAAATATGTTTGACATTTACATTGTTACAACAATGTTACGCTGTTAAAATTTTAAGAAATTATATTTATTGAGAGGCGTTTAAAAGAAAATTGTGAATCATTCTTGTCATGAAATAGAAGGTTGTCCGGCTAATGGTTTTTTGAAAGAGAGGGGGGGGGGGGGGGGCATGGAAGCCGACGCAGGCTGAGATAGGCTGTACCACTAACCAAATAACATATAGACCGGACAAACCGTACTTTTGATGGTGACATTCGTTATTTCTGCGGCTGGTCCAAATTCGCCTTCGTTTTTGTTCGGGTTCGAGACATGCCCGCATGCTCTCAGAGCAAGAGAGTAAGAATACATATGGCCTGTGTCGGGGAACGGCAACGCTGTCTTTTTACTCGCTCACTCTACAAGAAACTGCTTTGGCTTACTCTCATCCATATGATTTGCGCGATAGAACGGCATCGCTGTTTTTTATCTCGCTCCCACTACAGGAAACTGCTTTGGCTTACTCTCAGTGCTCTTTCAATTTGTCTATGTACCGTTTAAATGTTTGTGTGTGTATGTGCCCGCACAAGCAAAAATGCCCACAAATTTAATTTTTCTCAAAAGTCGGTGGCATTTTTTCCCTTTTGAGGAGACGAGTAATATGAAATAATGAAAGGGTTTGCCCCGTCGATGCGAAATTCTTTCATTTTAGCTCGTTCTTCTTCGATAGGGTACCTAAGCGTTGGCATGTGTGCATTTAAAAGTTTTTGGACTTGCTATTCACGCATACTTGCGTATTTTGTATATGAATAGAAGCATTTATGCGCTTGTGTGCCTGTTGGTCCCTGCCTGCCTGTCCGATGCAAATTTGACAATATTTTGTGATTTATGAATTTCGAGCTCTACACACACACACACACAGACACAAATGTGTGTGAATGGGCTGATCATAGGCGCAAAATTTAAAAATATCATAATTGGCACGAGTCTGACGCGCGCCCTTCTTTTTATGATTTAGGGTTTGAATTGAATAGCTTGAATATGATAAGTTAATAAAATCAATAATACAATAAATATGTATATATGTACATACATATTTACATAATTGAAGATTTTAATTTTTGCACAAATATCCGCTGGTCATAAAATTATTTAAGTGATCAGTCACTTGACCTATGTATGTACATACATACATATGCAAGTGCAGGTGCGGGCCAAAAGTTTACCCTTTCGGCCCAACGGACTGCTGTAGGTAATAAGGGGTCAACATTCATTCATCAAACCCTAAATCCAAGCCAATTATGATATTTTTAAATTTTGCGCCTATGATCAGCCCATTCACACACATTTGTGTCTGTGTGTGTGTGTGTGTAGAGCTCGAAATTCATAAATCACAAAATATTGTCAAATTTGCATCGGACAGGCAGGCAGGGACCAACAGGCACACAAGCGCATAAATGCGTCTATTCATATACAAAATACGCAAGTATGCGTGAATAGCAAGTCCAAAAACTTTTAAATGCACACATGCCAACGCTTAGGTACCCTTTCGAAGAAGAACGAGCTAAAATGAAAGAATTTCGCATCGGCGGGGCAAACTCTTTCATTATTTCATATTACTCGTCTCCTCAAAAGGGAAGAAATGCCACCGACTTTTGAGAAAAATTGAATTTGTGGGCATTTTTGCTTGTGCGGGCACATACACACGCAAACATTTAAACGGTACATAGACAAATTGAAAGAGCACTGAGAGTAAGCCAAAGCAGTTTCCTGTAGTGGGAGCGAGATAAAAAACAGCGATGCCGTTCTATCGCGCAAATCATATGGATGAGAGTAAGCCAAAGCAGTTTCTTGTAGAGTGAGCGAGTAAAAAGACAGCGTTGCCGTTCCCCGACACAGGCCATATGTATTCTTACTCTCTTGCTCTGAGAGCATGCGGGCATGTCTCGAACCCGAACAAAAACGAAGGCGAGTTTGGACCAGCCGCAGAAATAACGAATGTCACCATCAAAAGTACGGTTTGTCCGGTCTATATGTTATTTGGTTAGTGGTTGTACCTAATAACGTAGCGTATTACTAAAAGCGGATTGTCGGTTTACTCAGATCGGAGTACGCGGTTGCTCCATGGGCTGTGACTCGTCGGCATTCGTTAACAAATACATACAAACTATTCTCAAAACTTACATCATCTATTTACAGTTACCATCACTATTATTCTTAAGCAGCAGCTGAAAATACACGCACTGAACTTAAAACTCGGGTTTTATCTCTTTGATTTAATAAATAATAAAAATTAAATAGATAGAGGGCCGAAGTGGCGCGCAAAGCAGTATCTCAAGGTCACCTTGACGTGATTTTATTTAGTAGTCTTACTTATCTTCGTGTTGGCACCGAGACTCGTGCCCGGGCGCGTATTTGGCAGGGATTTCTAGCGTCGAAATCTTTATTATCTTTTCATTATTTAACAAGCTATATTTTACATTATTATGAGACTTACATTCGTGCTCCGCACGCGCTTTTGTTCTCTTTCCCTTCTGCTCAGCTGCAAGCACATAACGAAAATGAAGCGAGCACTGCTTACAAAAAAAAAGCGAGATCCAGTAGGACTTAGAGTCAACAGCTATTTTCACTTAGCCCCATAACATTTCGTTTATAAACTTTTCTCGTATTGAACATCGCTATCTTGGCCGCTGTAGTCAGACACACACACACACATTTGTATCGGCCTGAGTGCGCCTTTTTTTGTTGTGCCAAAATTATTATAAACCGATGTAGTCATTTTATTTTGCGTTATTATAACAAACATATAAAAAATAACAAAGCTGTTTGGCGCAGATCAGGGCTAAACACAACCATTCCCGCATTCAAATCAAGCCAGTGCACACACACACATTGCAGTTCGGTGACCTAGAGCTCGCAATACAATCAATACATCATCAGTGCGCTTTAGTTAAGCGTCGCAGCTATTAGTCCCTATCAGAGCGCTGATGATATGGAAAGCTTCGATAAAACCGATATAATGGTACGAATGGATTCGGTGGACAAGAGAAATTTGAGATATTTCGCCGTCTGCTAGATCCCATATCCCGTTTACGTTTCCCCAAATCTCATTACCACTACCCTTAACTTCATGACTGCTGAGTAAGTGTTGCTCCCCACTGCTATCGTATACGCTAAGAGCCGCTCTGGAGCATAATACACACACTGCCCCAACTTTATCACCGGCAGACATAAAAACTTCATCTGACAACTCAACATTCGAGCGTCTCGATTTCACGCATTATCCTCTGACATGTCTGCTGGTATTCCTGCTCAGTGCATTGACAGGAAATTCCGCACAGTACTTTCCGCCGGCGGAACGAGCATAATAACAGATTATCAGCCTTATTTTGAAATCGACATTGCCGGTCGGAAAATTCCCAATAACATTAGCCCGCTGACCCATCGTTCTTTTGGAGCCAGCGGATCGATTTACTACTTGGTGCTGGTCTATTTTTCGAGCTCATTTATGTTGGTTATATTCACATGGAGAATAAATTGAAAATTGGCCCATCCATTCAGCCAAAGATCTTCATCCTGGTTAGCTATTGTCATTTCAAAGTTGCAGTCTGCAGTGACATCTGCAAGCTGGATCGTTGCATACGCATAACACCTCCAAACTAGCTCCTGCAATACATCTTCTGGTGCGAAAATCCAAATGACTGGTGAAAAATTATATAAATTTATATAATTAATAAAGAAAATTATTGGTGTCTTTAAAAGTAATTGAATCTTGTGCGCTTCAAGCTGAGCAACACTGGCCACCATGAAGCGCTTGGGGGCTTCATTTCACGAGCAGCCGTGCCAACTTATGGATCGGTTTTTTTAAATTTCCGCTACCAGCCTTGCTCACTTCTGCTTCCCTAACAACGTCGTCCTTTCTTGGGTGCACCGCCGTCACTCTGCCGATCAGCCACTGCGGCAATTCGTCCTCGGCGACGACCACCAGCTCTCCTACAAGGACGTTTGGCAGGCGATGGTGCCACTTGGTCCGTGCTTGAGCGACGAGACAGCTCGCCAGGTGGGACCGTTCTGGTCCGTAGTTCCATCTGCCGGCAGATGGGCCTCCCACCAGTTGGTGGCCTGGAGTTAGAGCCCCGCCGTCGCTCGGGTCATCCCTTAGCGCTCCCAAGGGCTTGGAATTGAGCACGGCTTCCACTGCAACTAGAGTCGTCTGTAGCTCTTCGTCCGTTTACAGTAGGCTGCCTACCACCTGCCTCCCACAGACTTCCGAAATACAGAGCTCTTCGCTTCAGTGGAGCTCGTAACTCACGAAACTGGCGACTTGCTCCGACGAAGTTCATCAAGTTTTCACAATGGGTGGTCTACGGGAGGCAGGTGTGTAGTCTGCAAAGCACCTTCTCCTGAATGTCATTAAAAATGTATTAATGGATAAGTCAGATACTATTTCCAAGTGAACCGGTTTGGAGGCGAAGCAAAAAAATAATACTATTTGCTATACGACTTGTACGAAAGATTTCCACGCATTCGAAAGGTCGTGCCAGCTGGGCCACAACTCTCAAAGCAGACCTGCTGATTTCCCTTAATTTTTATTGGCAGACGAGGCTTGCATTTAAAGCAACGGATGCATGATCTCATGCAGACCTCTTGAGCGTTAATTATCCAAAGTCACTCACGAAGCAGACTGACGAGTACTCTTGGGTCAGCAGGACCAGCATTCGTCAAATGCAGGTATCTAATAAAGTCTCTAGCGATTTGTGAGCTTTTATTCAGAAGTAGCGGAAACCTGGCATCATATGAAAGAGGAGCATTTGCAAGTTGTCCCCCTACTCGGAACGGCGGTAAAAGAGCACCAGGATCAATAATAATTAGTAAATGGATTGAGACGCTGACCCACGCGCGTGCCCTTCGAACTCTATATATGTCATCTTTGAATACAATTCGTTGGATGACTTCAAATATTTTTCCGAAAGCTTCTTTCGATAGTTTCCTAGATAACTGTTGGGTTTTGCTTTGTAGGCACATGGCGCCATTAGGCGTTCTCTGTCCACTCTTGGAATTCAACCACTCGATTCAAGACAAATATTGCCAAAGACGAAGGATATGAAAGAAATCAATGAAGCGTGACTTCAGAATCAGACTAAAGAACCATCCGTTTAATCGGTAATCTTCTGAAATTTCTAATTCGATGACAATGGTCAACGAGAAGGTAAGCCTCGCACAACTCAAGTCGAGGAAGAAACTTCGTCTTGAGAACGCCTACTTCGAATTTGGATGTAAACAACGATATACGAAAACCTTCTGCAGTATAGCTGCGTATATATACGCGCCAAACGCTCTTATTGAAGCGTCGGTGAAACCATGTATCTTGATCGGTGAAGTTGGCTCTGTAATTTCTTTATTCGCTGCAACTGAATAAAACTTGTTTTCAGTTGCTGCCATTAATTATGCAACCTCTGAGGGATGCATCCCAGTGTAACCTGTAGCATTTTGCCTTGCTTATCAGAGGGCTTGTAAAGTAGTAACTTGGCCGGGGTGGTAAAACTCAATCTTACCAGGATCACTCTACAAGAAATTTGTAGTTTGCCGAGACGTAAAGCTGAAAAGGGGGAAGAGGGAAGGAAACCGCCGGGCTCACTCCGCTGCAGTTAGGTTAGGGTAGATCAGCGTGATCGATTTTCCCTGCTGCGAATGCGTCTTTCAGCGCCTCCCATAACAAGTGAGGCTGGGGAGATGGGTCTCGCCTCAAATCCGGGATGACCCCTGCGGTAGATTGTCTTGGTACCAATGGTGGTGGCGAGTCACGCCCCTCATGCAACGGTAGGTATAAGTAGCGGCGGCGAGTCGCGCCACTCTGAGTCGTCTGCTTTTGGGGATGGTGACGGCGACGAGTCGCGCCACTCCGGGTCGTCGGCATTTGGGGATGGTAACGGCGACGTGTCGCGCCACTCCGGGTCGTCGGCTTTTGGGGATGGTGATGGCGACGAGTCTCCCGACTCGTAATCGAGTGCCCATTGCCTCGGATCGTCACTCCTGTCGCTGTTCCGTTTCCACTCAAGTTCGAAACTAAGGTCGCGTTCCATTTTTACCTGTGGAGATACAAATTACTATAAGCCATCTACTTAACTCCTCTACCATTCCGTTCCCCTCCCCCTAATATCGACTTCGGCCTACATTACTCTAATACGTTCCTATGGTGCAGCTCACAAAGACTTTTCTTATAAATAGTTAAACATAGGGGCTATTACAAGTTGTTCTTAATCTATTCTTCATTTAGCTGCTCGTCTTTCGGCCCTCCATCTTCGCTGGGGTCTTCTTGGCCTGGTCCGTGGTATATTTTTAGTTAGCTACTCGCCTCTTCCGCTTGCCGTCACACGCCAAGCGCACGATATTAGGCGAGACGAAGTTTACGACCCGGTAGGATCCGTCAAACCACGGCGCTAACTTCGCCACGAATCCGTCGGTGGCCTTCGATAACTGATGCTTACGTAGCCACACCTGCTCATTGATCTTTGGTCGCCATTTTCTTCGACGCAAGTTGTGCCTCCCCTGGTCCTGGGAAGCACGCTGCAGGTTGTGACGAACGATATTGAACACCTCCCTCAATCGACCGGCCATTTCCCGTGGCGTTTGCCAGGGCGTAGCCTCATCGTATAAGGCAGCGGGGAGGCGAGGTTCGCGATCTTGCACCAGGAAGGCGGGTGAAAATCCGGTTGAGTCAGCCACGCTAGTGTTCACCGCCAACGCTATCTCGGGTAGCATCTCGTCGCACGAGCTCTGATGTTCTTCGATGAACTGGGCGATCATTGTCTTGACCGTCCGGTTCGTCCGCTCGGTGGGGTTTTCCTGAGGTCAATACGGTGCCGTGTATTGCACCTCTACGCCGATCGACATCAGGAAAGCTTTAAATGTCCGACCTGTAAGCTGCACTCCGTTGTCGCATACAAACATCCGAGGGACTCCGAATCGACAGAGTATCCGTTCTCGGAACGCCCTCTGCAAGTGTTCCGCTGTCGCTCTTCTTAACGGGACCAGTTCACTTGCTGAACGCATCGTGAAATACCAGCAACATCGTGTTCCCATGCTTCGAGCGTGGTAGGGGGCCCACGAAGTCGGCGCATAGGATGGACCACGGTTCCGTCACCTGGCGCGTCAGCATTCGTCCTGTCGGCCTCACCTGTTCCACTTAAAATTTTTGGCACACCTCTCATGTCGTGCGGCGTCCCGGAACATTTTTGGCCAGTAGTACCTTTGCGCTAGCCGAGATATCGTCTTCCTTACACCTTGATGGCCCGCCGTCGGGGCATTGTGGCACTCCTGCAAGACTCTCTTCCTCTGATTGCCGACGACACATAATTTCCACGGTACGTAGTCCTCGTCGTCGGCTCGGTGTCCTAGGTGGCGGTAGATTTGGCCGTTCTCGACAGCGTAGTCCGGGTACTTCTCTGGCTCCTTAGTGAGTTTTTCCAGCATGCGTGCGGTCCAACCACAGGGGTGCTGCTCCTCCAGGGCCTGACAACATATATCTAGCGGCTGTCGGGATAGTGCGTCAGCTACTACGTTCAATTTCCCTCGTCGGTACTTCACATCAAACTGTAACTGCTGTAATTCAAAGGCCCATCGAGCGATTCTTCCAGATGGATTCTCTTTTTAATTGAGCCATTTGAGTGCCATGTTCTGTAATGACGTCGAACCTATAACCCTCCAAATAGCACCTCAACTTGCGGATAGACCAAACTATAGCCAGACATTCTTTCTCCGTGGCTGAATAGTTGAGCTCCGCTTTTAAGAGCTTTCTATTGGCGTATGCAATGACTCGCTCTTCCCCGATCGCTTGCGTCCGTTTGCAGCACGAATTTCTCCCTGAAATCCGGTTAGGCTAGGATCAGCGCGGTTGTGAGCCGCTTCTTGAGTTGCTCCAATGCATCCTGTTGCTCTACGCCCCACGACCGTGCCTTCCCCTTCTTGAAGAGAGTGATCATCGGCTGCACCACCGACGCAAAATTAGGAACGAGGCGTCGATACCACGAGGCCATCCCCAGGCACTGTCGCAACTCCTTACAATTCGATGGGGCTGCCAGCCGTTGAATTGCGATCACCTTTGAGGGGTCCGTGCGGATTTCTTCGCCACTCACCACGTGCCCCAAATACACCAGATCCTTCCGGAAGAATCGACATTTTTCTATGTTCAGTCTCAGGCTCGCTTCCCTCAGGCTTCGGAACACCTCTTCCAGATTAGCCACATGCTGCTCCTTGGTCGCACCTATGAAGATGATGTCATCCAGATAGGCGAAAGCGTTAGGCTCCATTTCCGGCCCTATCACCGAATCCAGTGCCCTCTGAAACGTGGCGCACGCCGAGTGCAGGCCGAAGGGCATCACCTTCCACTGGTATAGCCCCCGGCCTGGGACCGTAAACGCGGTATACTACCGGCGAGATGTCCTCGCTACTAGGACTCTCCTCTACAGACCACTACTAGCCTCGTGACTAGTTCTCGCGGCCTGGTTTTCCCCCGCGACTAGCTTACCTGCTAGCACGACTCCGGTGGAGGTGTGAGGTTGATTCTCTTGCCCGTTGGATCCAGCCACCCTTCCCAGCTTCGCGCTTTAAGATGCTGATCCACGCATAGGCCCCGAATCCCCGCCTCTACTGACCTCCGCCGTCGCCTGCCCGTTCACCCTAGCCCTTGTCGAGCCCTCCTTACGCTCTTGTTTCCAATCCTTCCCCGGCATTCTAGACGTTCCCGGGTTGCCAGACGGCACCCTGAACACCTTGTCGTCCGACCGTGCACTGGAGCCCTGGACGCTCTCTTATCGTCCGACTGCGCCTTCACTGGCACCCTGGACACACCCTGATTACTCGACCGTGCCTCCGGGATTTTCTCCGCGGGACGGACTGCTGCCCCCTGCCGAATCCCTAAACTTGCCGCCGGGATCAGCTCCGCAGGCCAACCCGTCGCCCCTTCCCTGGTTCCCAGTTTTTCCGGCGTTCCTAGCGTCATCTCACTGTCCCCACAACGTATGGTTGTGCCTATCGTACGGAGAAAATCTATACCTAGAATCACTTGATCTAGCATTGATGCCATTATTAGTAGAGGCACGTCGATTGTACGTCCCGCTAAACTGATTTTCGCGTGCACCATCCGTGCGACATCTAGCCCCGATCTGTCCGCTAGCCGTATCCTAGTTTGCACCTCCCTAATCTCCACGTCCTTTGCCTCCTTCGCCGCGTATTCCTCCTCGCCGATTCTGACCGTCGCGACGACACGACCCCCCTCGACTCGCAAGATCTTTACTGGTTTCGGGCTCCGTTGACATCGCTGCCCAACCGCTCCCGGTCCGGATGGTGCCGCTGCCCGTTTCCCTGAGCCGGTCGTCTACAGCATTCATGGCTGCTCACTCCTCTGGATCCGCATTGCATACAGAAGAACGCCTGGAGGTTGGGACATTCCCTCCTGAAATGCCCCTCTCGCCCGCATCGAAAGCATATCGGGCGTCGCCTGGCTGTCCCTCCAGATTCCTGACCAATCATCCTGTTGGCAGCCTCTTCTCTCGGTGCCGGTATTGCCCCTGGTATTGCCGGTATTGCCCCGCCGACTGGCGATGAGGCTACTCTGAACGGGTTGTTTATGCCGGTCGTTGTCTGCGTTTGCCCGTCGCCTGGATACGTGCCCATGCTATTCCCTAGCCGAGATCGCGAACCAGATGGGTACTGTTGACACTGCTGTTTTATCCCTTCGTATTCGACGGCTAGCTGTATGAGCTTCGACAACGATGTGAAATTGTGTCTCCGCACATACAATTTATACTCTGGGGTTGCGTTGTCGTATATCCTACTTAGTTCCCTCTCCGGGCTGTAGCAAGCGTGGTGCATCAATGCCCTTATGTCCACCACATACTGTTTGAACCCTTCGCCATCTCGTTGACGACGAACCCAGATTTCGTCTTCTAACAATTCAAAGTACCGCGGGGGCAAAAATAAATGTAGGAATCCCTCCTTGAATTCATCCCATGACACGCCCCTTATCCCGCTCGTCATGAACCAGCGAGCTGCTTCGCCGATCATGACCTCATTCATCGCCCTGGGTAACCTGTCATCGAATCGTATACTCCACTTCCTGACTTGTTCGGGTACACCCTCAGCAACACGAGATGTCACCGATTCTTTTACCCTATCACCCGCATCACGGATTTTATGGCTCGGGATCATCGGGACTTCGAGCAGGCCAGGAGTGCACAGACGTGGGCCGGAATCTGATTCCGATTTCGACCGCCGATCCGATTCGACGGTATCGGGTTCGGGCGGGGCTTTCTGCTCGGAAGTCCGGGTGTATTTGGCCTCTAGCTCGGCTTGCCGAGCCCATACTTTGGCCGAGTGCGTACCCCCAGAGACGAAACTTGCCAACCGGCGCAAGTCTTCGACCCGCCCTAGGTCACACAACCCGGACTCGAGAGTGATTGACTCCAGCTCCTCATTTCGTCGCAAGTGGACCCAACGCACGCCCACCCATGGATTCTGACACTCACCCGTATCCATCCTTTCGTGTCCCCTCTTATCTTTGTTGTCACCTCTTTCGTGTCACCTCTTATCTTTGTTGAACTTATGACAAAGCTTCGAGTTTCGTTTCCTTATCTGGGTTGTATTTCTGTCTCCGCAAGCTGCCCTTATTGCTCGCCTGGTTCCGATTATTTTATTTTAATTATTTTTATTTTTAATTATTTTATTTTTAATTAATTTTATTTATTTTATTATTTTTATTTTAAATTAATTTTAATTATTTTTTATTATTTTTATTTTTATTTAATTTTATTTATTTTTTATTATTTTTATTTTTAATTAATTTTATTTTAAATTAACTTTTATTTGTATTCTAAATTTTATTTTTATTATTTTTATTTTTATTAATTTTATTTTGATTATTTTTATTTTTAGGTAATTTTATTTTTAATTAATTTTATTTTTATTTTTATTAATTTTATTCTGATTATTTTTAATTTTAATTAATTTTAATTTGAATTAATTTTATTTTTTAATTAGTTTTAGTTCGTACTGAGCCGCAAAACAAAAGTCACTGCGCACTTTAGTTGACCACCCTTAAAAGTGACGCTGTCTACTGACCCTACTCTACAGTACCTTTTCGCTGCACTCGTTCACTCTTTTACCGTGGTATTATGTTCACTCTCATGGGCCACTCTCACTTTATCCCTTTTTTTTTGAAGACCAAAAAAAACCCAAAAAAAACATTAGCGCACTTGTCTCGTCCCAGTTCACTTGCACTTTTGCTTGTTCACCTATTTTTTGTTTTCTCTTTTTTTTTTTGGTTTTTGTTGTATTTAAAAGAAAAACTCCGCCTTTCATAAGGCAACGTTCACTTATGCTGACGCCGTTGTCACTTTGCACTTTTTACAATTTCCACGCTGCGCTCACTTACATCGCAATTTCGACGCGTACCGAACGATTTGCCCCACGGTAGGCTCAGGCAGCTGTGCCGTTGGCACGCGCTCTGCTAACTCTCGACACACACTTGTGCGTGTGAGCGTGTAATTAGTGTGTGAGCGCACACTCTAGCGCGCTTGAACGAATTCGCTCGCTCAGCGAGAAGTTTTATGGCCGTCCCTTAGTTTTTCGTGTCTCTTCTTTGCTATTTCTCTCATGCCATCACTTGCCTGCCTGCACGTGTGCGTTTGCTGCTGACACCCCAGTGGGACTTTTGATGTTCCCTAGTCTAAGACCGTTATCGGCTTGGCTGCGTTGGTTGCGGAGAACTCAAGAGAATTCGGAAACCATTTGGTTAGTTCGAAACCTGCGCTTTGAAGTATTCGCGAAACTTCAGACTTAATTGTCTGAAGGCTCTCTACGCATGCAGAAGCAATCAGTAAATCATATAAAAGTCATGCCTGATAACGTCAGCAGCTTTAGGGTATGATGACTCGCTCATCCCACTAAACTTTGTTAAACATCGTATTACTAAGAACGGGGCAGGCGCAGTGCCGTAAGTTACAGTGTTTAACCTGGAGGACCCCAAAGAGTCCACACTATGTGCTGGAAATGTCGATCTGCTTCATGTACCATAACCTGTCTATACATACTTTTTATGTCAGCTGACAATGCATATTTGTGGAGTCTAACTCGAAGCAGAGTCGAACATAGCTCCTCATGATCCAACCATAAGCAGGTCATTCAACGCAACTTGAGACGGTGTCTGACAGTACGAAAACAACGCGTAGTTTCGTCGATGTGCTTTCTGGGCTTAAAACACACTGATACGAAATGAAGTAGGGTGGAGTACTTGAAATCTGAACATCTATTTCCGATATGTGACCCAACGTTAAATATTCCTCTATGAATTCCAAGTACATACGCTTAAGCTCGTGATTTCGAGACATGCGTCTTTCAAGCGACATAAAACGACGCTTAGCCACCTCGAAGGAGTTACCAAGCTGACTGGGATCTGATTTAAATGGCAGCCTTACTTAAATCGACCTGACGGCAATATTTCCAAATTATTTATAAAGTGACTCTGACATAATTGCTGTTCAACTGTTCGTACTTTTTTGCCTAAAAATAACTCCTTCAATGACCAAATTTCTGCAACGTTTTGTCTACCGAGAATATACGACCCTTCTTGACTACTAAGATTGACAGCATGAGTCTTTTAGCGACTTGTCGGTTTGTAAAACCCTGAAAAAAATTCAGCCAACAAAAGTCTTTTGCAGAATCGGTCAAATCGGACCTTGCTTAATCTGACCGTTAGACAGAAGTTCAAAGAACGTCTTAATTCCGATGAGCATGGCGATCTTCTGTGGCTAATGAAAATATGGATCAGCCAATTGCAGGTTCTCAGGGATTTTCTAACCACTGACATTGACCGTATGGTCAGGCTGGGAACCCGAAATGGTCTTCAAAATTCACTTCCTGTTTTAACGCTAACGACTGCAGTAGCTAGGAATACACTATCAGACACGTTCGCATGCATATCATGTGAAGTCGATGGTTGATCCTGTGCGGAGTCAAGGGGTGGTAGCAACGCTCGAATGTAAGAAACGGCAGAGTATCTATGCAAATAGTGTGTTATGAGAACAACTCTGCACTTGTTTGCCTTACATCTGGCAACAGAATGCCCCTTCTGAAGGTAATTGATGCGTAAAGTAGCCGCCTTAGCGAAGTCAATCCGCTGCTCTACTGATAATGCGGCATATGCTGAGCAATTCAGTATCGAATGGCCTTCGGAACCGCAATATAAGCATTTGGGGGTCACCTGATCGTTTATTACACTAGCCACAGAACACGAAAGCGAACCTCGATTATTAATTTTGGAAATAGCCTTTGACCATCGGACGAAGCTTTGGCTGATTCTTAGGCAGAAAGGTGTTGATACCTACGATTCTAGGCTGTTTCACAATCACTCCTTAATAAAATGATTGCATAATCAAGTTGATCCTCTTATTTTCGTTTATCATTGGGTAAACTTTGTTCATAACGAGATGAATGAGAATCGTGTTAGAAATATTTTTGTCATCACCTATTAACAAAAGTGAGCCATAGATGGCGAAGTCAGTATCAATCATTGGTCTCAATGATGCCGCAGAAGGTTGCGTTACTTTTGGCAGGCTAACGAGAGCCGAAACATTTTCATTAAATATTAGACATTCATGGTCGTATAATCTCTTTAGGCTGTCTAAGGCCTTCAAAAAATTGTCCTCGTTGACTTGACACGCTCTAACCAGAGAGACATGAGATAAGATGATTGAATTTCTCTATACGTATGCGTGGAGCCGCAACGGGCATGACTGCGTTGCAGGACTTAAACACTTCATAACGGCCTTTAAACGAGCTTTTGTCGTTATACAAAGTTCTTCAAACTCGGCACGATAATGATCATCTGGGGCAAAAGATTATACTTGAGTTTGATATTTTAACCCTGTATTTATATGTGGGGCCAGCATTTCTAATCTACATTCTAACTCTGTAGATTCTAGGTTAAATTTATTATCTGATCCTTTAAAGCATTATGCTCGTAATGGACATAACATATTGCAAACTTTCCTTAGTTGCCACATTGACTAAAAATTCGATTTAATGATTATTAATTTCAATTAAAATCAGAATTTGGTAAACGAATTCAAAAAAGTGAAATGGCTGATCAATAAAGAGTAGGGGAGCGAGCTTCTCTTGCACTTATGTACATACATATATACAAGCCCTTGGTCTCGGACAACTGAACGACAACGACTAAGAGAAATGAAATTGTAATCACAATTTTTGGTACTAAGCATTCGTTCAGAAGCACTAAAGTCGCACAAATAATATATTATATGTACAAATCTCCAAAACGGTTAGTAAGTGCATGCAAATTTTAATTATGTTCAACTACTTGTGCCAAGAATTGAAAGCATTGGCTACTTGGTTATATAGATGGATCTTAAAAGTCAAATTCTACATCCATTAACACAAGTAAATTATTTCGATTTTAGTAATAGTTACTTTATTTATTATGTAGTGTGTGAAGTGAATATTTAGACGCGTAGATGTTGGAGGCTAAAGAGCTCGAGCTAGAAGAAAATTGTACGTGCTTTTCGTAATGTGGTGAAATTCCAAATTAGTGTAACCAAACTTATCAAAGACAAAAAACGTAAAATGTATTCATTTCTGTGATGCCAGATCGCCACAGCTTCATTAGCGCATCCAAGCCAAAAGAGTTGGGCTTTAAATTTTTAGCACAGTTCCTGCTGCTCCGGACGTTCCACTTTGGAAGTTACTTTCCTTGGCATCTCCTGATGGCAGCAGGACAGATAATTATTTAGTTAGTCTCGGCGACGCGATTTAATTTGATTTATTAATTTAAACTCACTCGCGAGCCACAACTAGTTTCACTTAACTACTTGAGTTTTTTTATTTATCACAAATTGTCTTCTAAAACTGTCCACCCGGGGGAGCCGTGAAAAATTATATGATTTTATATAATTATTTAAAATACTGTTGGCTTTAAAGACGTAGATTTGATGCGCTTCGTGCTTGTTGGTTTAGTTTAATTCGACAACTGACATTGAACTTCTTAAGCCTAAATTACGCTACGGCGGCGAAGCTCGCTCCGCCCCAAACCTAACTTACACTGGACTTCAAGTTTTAATTTAATTTTAGTTAGCAATGCGCGGATCTGCGCCAACGACAGGCTTGAACAAAAAACTTGCAATAGAAATGCATTTGGTATTTAAAAACTATGAAAGGGTCAGAGATTGCACAGTTACATTAATTTTTAATGGACACAGTATATTTATTTTTCTAAGGCATATACATAATAAGATTTTAATTGAATTGATTGATGACAACATAAATAATTTGTATCTCATTTTAGGTTACTTTCTTGTTTTATATGCTCAAATATATGAATATCCTAAAATCATATAAGCATAATAAAAATCTTCTTTTTTTTCCTTTATTTATCTAAAACGTTGTAAGCAATTCTTCTTCAATGCTATTTGATCGGAGTAGTTGTGCTGGGGTGGGTCCACCTTCAACTGCATAAAGAGACTTGGATGAGGTTGCTGTTTTACTCTTTTGTTCATGATATTCATCAGAAAAGTTCTGCCGGAGAGATTTAGTTAGCATAAATATAAAGTTTGAAAAAGTAACTTCAAAATAACTACCTTTAATCGACAACCTAAGAATAGGGCTCGCTCACGTTTTCGAACCATATAATCTGAAGACATGAGCCATCTATGTTCCAGACAGTCATCTGTGTATGGCCTTTTCCTATTAATCAAAATAGTTTATCAAATGATTTTGTTTTTGTAAATTATAATTTTATACTTACGTGGGATGTCGTTTAAATAACAGCATAATAAACCGAGTTGCTTCCGGAGTAACTTCCTTAAAAAGATTTTCGAAACGATATCGAACAAAGGAAATGTTTTGTGTAGTTTCATACTCGTCAGCCCCGCGGAATGGACTACAACCAGATAGAAGTAAGTAAGCAAGCACGCCCAGTGACCAAATGTCACTTTGAGGAAACACCGGTTCTTCATTAATCATCTCTGGTGGTTGGAAGTCCAACATACCGGTTGGTGTTATTTTAACTCCTAATTTATTTACTTTTTTTGCTGCGCCAAAGTCGACAAGCTTGACTTGAATAGATCGAACCGATGCCATAACAACATTATCCGGTTGTATATTAAGGTGACAATATCCACGCCAATGAAGATATTGCAAAGCATCCAGAAGTTGAGTAATGACGCATGCAACCATTTGTTCAGAGTATTCATGTCTACTACAAAAGTAAGTAAGCACGTCTGCTCCCTGAAGTTTTTCCATCACAAATATTGCGATTGGTAAGTTCATTGGCTTATAAGCTCCAAATAAGGCTGGAATACGTTCATGCCTTAAAGTTTTAAAATTTTCAAATTCCGAAACTATAGCATCTTCATTATCATCAGTTACTTCGAAAATTTTTGCAACAACAACCGTATCAGTAGATTTTTGAATTCCCTTGACAATGGTGCTAAATTCTCCACGTGCAATTTCAGAAATAAAACTGTACTTATCACTTACGGAAGAATCAGTTACCCAATTAGGAGGGTCCCGCTCGCAATGATAGTCCATATGTACACGTTCTTCTTCAAGCACCACTTCTTGCCCTTTTTCTGTCAGCATTTGTAAATGCTTCATAGCTTTGGTAATGTGGACTTTTGGAGATTCCGTTCCCGAAGTAGATGCGTTAACGGGTATTCCCATTTCACTCCAACCAATGCGATTTTTCGACGCCAATCGAATTTGATAATCTGTGTTAGGCACAAGCTCATGTAAAAGGTAAAATTCATGATCAATATTATCAGCTACAGTTGTCCACGCATCCGAACTAAGCATTTTGTATTGAAGACTATAACATAAGACTGGAGAGTGCCCATCATCTCGCGGTTGTTTCCATCTAAGAAGTATTTCTGTTGCACTTGTTGCTGATACTTCCGGTGAGTCAGGGGCATCGGGAAGAGTTGCAATAACTATACGACATCTTGCCACAGTTTGACCAACTTTATTTCTAGCAACTGCTTTATAGATTCCAACGTCGAAATGGGTTGCCGGTTCAAATCGCAATATTGATCGACCATCCTCATCAAAAGTTATTTTTATCCTCTTACTTTCATTCACAACCATATCATTTTTAAACCATTGTACGCATGGTTTAGGATCGCCAACTGCAAAGCAGTGTATATGCGCTGGCTTGTTTTCCATAATAGCAATAGTTTGTGGTTTTTCTCTAAAAAAGGGTGGGTAGCCATCACGCTGACTTTCTATCATCGCATCTGCCTCTGTGTATTCATTTAAGCGAGGTCCAAGTTCAGTTCGCAGGCGTCTAATAGAATATGAATCATTTGCAGAGTACATGCTAATTCGACTTCTTGTTCGCTCGTCATCAATTTCTTCATCCATTATATCAGTAAAACGTCGTCTTTCACGAATTACTGGAAGCTGAAAAATTTTAAATTTTATTAAATCAGTAAATGAAAGCTGACTTCGGTACCCCGAAGAATAAATTACCTTGTACACATAAGTCTTACAATCATGCAGATATATCAAAAAGAAAGTGAAGTGAGTTTGGTGAAGATCATAGATCAGAAATCTTTAATTTTTTTATGCCAATTGTGACCGCACGTCACAACTTATCTTCGATTGATTCCTTCCTTAGATCTATATGATATGGTAGTTCCATGTTAATAAGACTTGTCCAACTTGTGTGGACCTTAGTACAACTTGTAAATGCTATGATGGGAATAGTAATCCGATGTTATTGGATTGGGCTCATTTTATAAAGAGCAATGTCGGGTGTGGGGAAGATATCTTGATAAATAACCACATAAGTTTATATAAACACTTAATGTACAACCTTAATCGTATGGTAGATATAGTGGTATAATCCGACTTGTTTCAACATATCTTCTTTCTTCAGAGTAAAAACGTAACTTTGCAAAAGAGAATGACGTTAGCATTCAAACTGAGAGACGGCTTTGCTAAGAATCAGACAGAATAACAGGCAAACCGAAAGACAATACAACATACGAATATAGCTATATTAACTCGTCGTAAAAAGTGTGTAAATTAAAAATTGATGTCTTTTGAAGTCGGTTTATTCAATGTTATATTCCATTCAGACAAAGCTTACAATTCTTCTTCAGCATAATTATGTAAGACGTTAACATGCTGTGAGAGGAAGAGCGTACTCGTGCATATTTGTTTACGTTAAAGTCTTAGCGCGCGAGAAGCTATATACTTTTTGTACATAGCGTCCATAATTCTTATTTAAAAAAAACCAACGGAAGGAGTTTAGACTTTGCGAAAAATGTGAAACACGTCTCAAATGATTTTTCTTATAGATCTTTGGAAATAAATTTGAACACAAAACGTCATCCACCAAATCTTCGACCCCCATTTGCACCAAGGAGGGATGGATATTTAAAAAAGTGTGAGACACCCCTCAAATGAATTTGTACATAGATCTTTGAAAATGAGTTTGGTGCCGATCGGATGGTAAGCAAAAAACTTTCATACAACCGTTTTCCGCCAATTTACCACTGTTGCGGGTGGAATTTCCCAAATCGCTGAAATACGTATTTATTAAGTTCTTATGTAGAGCTTTAAACATAAGTTTGAAGCAAATCGGACACAACTTAAAACTTCGCCCAAAAAATCTTTAAATCGCATTCCCCCCGAAGAAGTTTGAATTCTGCGAAAAGTGTGAAACACGTATCAAATGATTTTTCTTATAGATCTTTGGAAATAAATTTGAGCGCGAAACGTCAACCACCAAATCTTTGACCTCCACTTCCACCAAGGAGGAATGGATTTTCCTAAAAGTGTGAAACACCCCTTAAATAAATTTGAACAAAGATCTTTGAAAATAAAATAAAAAATAAGTTTGAGGCCGATCGGATGGTAAACAAAAAAGTTTCGCGATTTTTCCACACTTGCGGGTGGAATTTCCCGAAACCCCGTCTTAACGTTCACCTACATCACATAAGGTAACTACAGTGAAAATTTCAGCTTCCTAGCTGTTACGGTTTGGGCTGTGCGTTGATCACCAATCAGTCAGTCAGTCATTCAGTCATTCAGTCAGGACAAACAGTTTTATATATAGAGATAGATCTCCTGTATTTTTTTTCTAATATAAATTTAGATTGCATTAGCCTTTTTTATATTAATTCTCTTATATATTATAAAGCGGTTCTTCTTTATCTATGCTATTAAAATATTTATATAAGTTTAGGTTTGGCTAAGAACTAATTCATATGGACAATTTGGACAATGGATCGTGTTATATTGTGGCAATAAACAAAATATTGAAGCCCAATCAGTTTTATCAACTGATATGCAAGAACGTATGGATTTGTTTAAGGTTTTCTCACTTCGTTAAACAGTTTCTTACGTATAGCGAAAGTGTGCATAGACGTAATATTTTTATTTTTAAATAGTTGCATGTGACAATAATTATGAAATTTTTGTATTCTGACCCATGCTCTGTAATGAACATCTTCTTTGGACTGTAATTTAAAATAAAGGTTTCGATTCTTTTGCTATAGGTATGAACCCATTCAAAATGGGTAAAAAGGGTATAATGTATTTGTTACTAGCTATTACTATTTATTACTAGCGCGAGCTGCATTTTGTGTATGTAAGAATAAAATGTTTAAGGGTATCCCCTAGTCGGGAGCTCCCGACTAGAACCTCTTACTTGTTCTTTATTATCTACTAAAGCAAACGAGCGCGTAGCGCGAGCTGCATTTGGTGTTGGAAGAAGAGGGTTCAGGGTATCCCCTAGTCGGGAGCTCCCAAGTAGAACCTCTTAGTTGTTTTTTTTACCCCGAACCCATGGAAAATGGGTAAAAAGGGTATATGTATTTGTGCAAATATATGTAACAGGCAGAAGGAAGCATCTCCGACCCCATAAAGTATATACATTCTTGATCAGCATCATCAGCCGAGTCGATCTACCCAAGTCCGTCTGTCTGTCCGTCTGTCCGTCCGTCCGTCCGTATGTATGAACGCAAGGATCTCAGAACCGATAAGGGCAAAAGACTTGAAATTTTAGCTGTAGCTCCTATTGCCCGCGCAGATCGAGTTTGTTTCCGATATTCGATAACTTGCCCCGTTTCCAAGTAATCGATACCGAAATCCTGTTTTTTGAGCAATTATCGTAAATAATAAGAGCGAGAGTCACCAAACTTGACATGTAGCTTCTAGAATAGTATATATATATCAAGTATCTTTCATTTTAAAACAAACGCCACCTCCCCGCTACCAACTCAAATCTATAAATCAAGGTAATTATTCAACTTGTATTGCCCATCAATTCAAGCCACAATTTATATGCAATTGAATTTTTGAGAATACACAAATATTCTATATTCTATTCTACAATAAGATGTACTGTCGAAAATTTCATTAAGATCGGTTAAGAAACACAAAAGTTATGTGAGCACGTGTTAACAGCATAGCTGCTGCACAAATTCCAAGAATTTCTGTATTCATGTGTTTGCCTTGAATTCTATCATCAGTTTTTTCTCATAAAAGCTCAATTATTGGTGTGGCCCTTGAGTAGAGGAAGCGGCAAGTGGTGCGGTTAGTTGCGAGCTCGAACCCTGCCAAGGGAACCATTCTTTTTTTTATTTTAATTTTTCTTTATTACTACTAAATCAAACGAGCGCGTAGCGCGAGCTGCTTTTTGTTGGTAAAAGAGGGTTCAGGGTATTCCCTAGTCGGGAGCTCCCGACTAGAGCCTCTTACTTGTTTTCTGTTTTTTTGTGTGCGACCTATGGTGTTTCGTCCTCCGTAGATTGTATCAGGAGTGACGGATCAAACGTTACCGGTGTTTTTAGTACTTGAATTTACCAGATTATTCGTTAGTATCTGAAGTTTGGACTATGTTAGTTAGTCTATTCCGATTGTCATTAACGAAACATCTGATTTTATTGTATTCTTATACAAGTATTTCAGTGCGTTTGATTATAGTTGGTCTTATTTTTTATTCAGAACCTTTACTTTTTAAAATATGATCCAAACAGCTTTATTTTTTCAACTATTTGTAGAAATTCCACGTAAAACTTTCCCTACTTAAGAAATTAGTTTATATATTTATTGTTTCTCTTTTAGACCTTACCTAGGTCGTTAGCCCCACTCATGACGCTTACTGGGAGACTTTTTGCGAAGATGGTATATCTTCAGAAGAACGTCTACTTAGGCTATTCGATGTTCAAATTTTTAATGAAAATGATTTATGTGAAATTTAAGAGCTTCGCAACTAATTTAAAATTTGTATCGAAGGTTCAACTTTACTTTACGAATTGTATTGTGAATTGAATTTTTTTTTTTACGCGACAATTACATACGACCTTAAGAACGTATTCTAGCTGAGCGAGCACCAAAAGCGCTCCACCATTACAATTTTTACAAAAAGTTATTTTTGTATACTCTGAACCTATTGAAAACGGGCTAAGGGCCTATAATGTATTTGTAATTGACCCCATAAAGTATATAGGTTCTCAGAACCTATAAGAACCCAGTGCCCGCGCGCTACAAATTTATTTCCAATAATCGATAACTTCCCCAGTTTCTAAGCAATCGATAAACATCGATATCGAAATCCTATTTTTTTAAAAAATCTCGTAAATTATAGGAGCTAGAGTCACCAAATTAGTAGTTTAGCTTCTTAAATGGTTTATTTGTATATATAAATATATCATTCATTTTATAGCTAACGATTTGAGTCAAATAAATAAACCAATTGGAACTACCCACCAATTTGCATCAAATTTAAAGGCAATTGAAATTTTGAAAATATAGGAATATTCTATACTACAATAAGATCTACTGTTGAACTTTCATCAAGATCGGTTAGGAAACACAGAGTTTATTAAAGATAATGTGTACTTATATTGAAACCTGTTTGCCGCAGCTAGCGCAATTTTTAAGAATTTGTGTATAAATGTACACACACACATTTATGCGCGTCTTTATTGAATTTTATAGGTAGCATTGCAAGTGCGATTGTTTTGTACTCTGCACTGTTTGTATGTGTTGCTATTTTAAAAAGTTTTTTTTTTCATGAAAAATGAATTGTTGGTGTGGATGTCGAGTAGAGGCGGTTGCAATTTGTGCGGTCTGTAACGGAACCGATTCTTATTGAGGGAAATAATTTCTTATTTAAATAATTTTTATTCCTGCTATAGCAAACGAGCTCGTGGCACGAGCTGCATTTGGTTTAGGTAGAAGAGGGTTCAGGGTATCCCATTGAGTCATTGAGTAATAAAGAGACAGAGGAGGCTTTTGGATCAAAAGCTCTTTTTCGAAACACTTCGTGCGCGATAGCGAGGTTGCAAATACAATTGAGTATAACTCATTGACAAATTGCAAGCACAACACCAGGCTGTCTACAGCCACTTCTGCCGTTGCCCAAAAATCAAATACAACTTCAGAAAATTTCCCATATGAACCAACAACAACCATAATCAAAACAAACGACTCGACAATGAAAAAAGCACACCCCAAATTCTGTCCCTGCTATCCCTTTTTGGTTTGCAGCTACAGCCCATTGAGTAATAAAGAGAGAGAGGAGGCTTTTGGATCAAAAGCTCTTTTTCGAAACACTTCGTGCGCGATAGCGAGGTTGCAAACACAATTGAGTATAACTCATTGACAAATTGCAAGCACAACACCAGGCTGTCTACAGCCACTTCTGCCGTTGCCCAAAAATCAAATACAACTTCAGAAAATTTCCCATATGAACCAACAACAACCATAATCAAAACAAACGACTCGACAATGAAAAAAGCACACCCCAAATTCTGTCCCTGCTATCCCTTTTTGGTTTGAAGCTACAGCCCATTGAGTAATAAAGAGAGAGAGGAGGCTTTTGGATCAAAAGCTCTTTTTCGAAACAGTTCACGAGCGATAGCAAGGTTGCAAACTCAATTGAGTATTACTCAATGAAAAATTGCAAGCACAACACCAGGCTGTCTACAGCCACTTCTGCCGTTGCCCAAAAATCAAATACAACTTCAGAACATTTCCCATATGAACCAACAACAACCATAATCAAAACAAACGACTCGACAATGAAAAAAGCACACCCCAAATTCTGTCCCTGCTATCCCTTTTTGGTTTGAAGCTACAGCCCATTGAGTAATAAAGAGAGAGAGGAGGCTTTTGGATCAAAAGCTCTTTTTCGAAACAGTTCACGAGCGATAGCAAGGTTGCAAACTCAATTGAGTATTACTCAATGAAAAATTGCAAACACGACACCCGGCTGTCTATAGCTACTTCTGCCGTTGCCCAAAAATCAAAGACAACTTCAGAACATTTCCCATATGAACCAACAACAACCATAATCAAAACAAACGACTCGACAATGAAAAAAGCACACCCCAAATTCTGTCCCTGCTATCCCTTTTTGGTTTGAAGCTACAGCCTATGATCTACGCTTCTACACTCTTCTAACTCATTGTTGTGGTTTCTAAGCACTGCTATGCCTCATTGAGTAATCTGTCTCTTTATTACTCAATGCTCAATGGCTATGCCTATAATTCGCAAAGTTATGTCTTCTTCTTCTCCACTCGCTTTCAACTTGCAAGCAGCCCGGCAGATTTTATAATTTTTCATTTTTCGATCAGCAAGGCACCCTTTCTCAAAATAGGGTATTTTAACTATTCATTAGTTCTGTACCCAAATACCACTAACCTTCTCATATAAACATTTTTATCTAATGTCTGAGAAAAATATAATTTCGAATTTAGTGTGCAACTATTAGTACAATCAATAATAATTGTTTTCTTTAAACATTCTATACCATTTCTATAAATAAGGGTATCAATGCCTCGACGCGCCAAATAGTTTATGGCATGTGTGTCTCATCTCACACACATTGGCAAAAAATATGCATGTATGTGTTTTCCAAGCCAAGGGAAGTATATGAATTTGAGAAGATTGCAACATTCTGTTGCGCATGTGACGTCACATGCTAGGGCTTTTTGTATGCGACCGTTGCGTACAATAAAGTAATACATTATTAAATACAAACATTATTATAAAAGACCCTATTAATATATTACTTTAATGTACGTAATAAAGATAGAAATATATTCTAAGCATCACAAGATATGAAATTTATTACTCAATGAGCCAATGGCATGCTAGCACCTATGTTTGTATGTGTGAATTATGCATGCATAAGTACATCAAAATATGTATATGTATATGTGTAACCTTGGCTTTGGCTGGCAAAGAAATAAATTTTGTTAGCTTTCTGGCGCTGATCATGCACGACCTATCCCAAATTTGTATTCACATATGAATGCATGTTGTGTACTTTCGCATGCATTCGTATGTGAATACAAATGTGGGATAGGTCATGCATGATCAGCGCTATTTTTTTTCTTTCTGGTTTCTTTGGTTTCTTCTGGTATCTTTTTTTTGAGTTCGAACCCTGCCAAGGGAACTTTTTTTTTTTAAATTTATCATTACAAACGAGCGCGTGGATTCTCACCAATTTCAAACTAGCGCTTCAGTACATACACCCCCTTGATACAAATATTGCGCGTTCATATAAAAGGAACGTGGATATGTGCATATTTTTAAATTTTATCTAATCGAATCCGTTGAAATTCTTGTACTTACCGACCAATCAACTGAATCGTTTAACGCAAATGATGGTGATCGTCTGTGGGCTACCTTCATGTATTCCCGTAATCTTACTGGGAAACTCACATCTCTTAATTGTAACAAATAAGTATCAGGACCATATTGATAGCTAAAAAAAAAAAAAATTTCCGTGGGTAATTATTCCAATGTTTTTATTTATAATGTTACTCACTGGCTTTCGGATTGTATAAGGCCCAACTCATAATCGGGATGCAAAAATTTAGACACAGGCTCATCACGTTTGCCTCTATTTCTTTGTTCCGGTAAAGGCTCGGGGGTATGTTCAGGTGTATATGAATGACCAGAAGGGTATACCATTTTAGAAGGATGTTGGAAGCAGCCACTTAGTCGACGTCTACGGAAGTAATTTTTACAAGAAGCATTTGCATACCAGTCTCTAAAGTGACCATAGTAATTTTTCAACCGGTCAGTTCCAATTTCGAAATCTTCAAGGGAGTCTTGACTATCCAGCATAAAGAACCAAGGGTGCTTTAATGCTGTTTTAACATCCATACGTTCTTCGGGACTGTAAACAAGTAGCCGGGTTATAAAGTCGCGACCATCTTCAGAAATATGTGTCCATATATTATCTTTAAAATCCCAGCGACCTTCGCGAATATTTGTTAATGTTTCTCTATCGTCAACTCCTTGAAACGGATTTCTGCCACTAAGCAGTATATAAGTGATCAAACCAACTGACCACATATCGTGTGAGAAGCTTACGCCTTCTTTATTAACAACTTCCGGAGAAACAAATTCCGGCATTCCATAATCCAATGTAGATAAATTGTGTTTATTTATTTTTCGTGATAAACCAAAATCTGAAACTTTTATAAAATCACTGCCAACAACTGAAATTAACAAATCTTTAATCTGAAATAAATATAAAAACATTAGTATAAATCATGTTTTATTTATTTTAAAGCATTTTTACCGTCAAGCCCATGTGAGCAACTCCCAAATCATGCATATGCTCCAGGCCCCATAGAGCTTGGCGTATGTAGTTAGCAATAACTCGCTCTGTATAATAATTCCGCTTAAGTAAATTATCCTTAACCAGTTCCCCTCCAGCAGCTAGTTCCATTATTAGTGTGACAGATCGATCATTTTCATACGCATCATAAGGACGTATCAAATTCTTATGATTAAACATGTTCATCATTTCGAGTTCATTGAACATGAATGGTCGCAGTTCTGGCTTTCCATGCATTATTTTCGCTGCATAATTATTCCCTGTCGCGCGTTCAACGGCATGATAAGTTATTCCTTGAGTTCCACGGCCGAGCTCATCGCCAATATCATATTTGTCTTCATATCGTAATTGCTTTGATCGAACATATGGATGCCTTCCATAGGTCTTATAAATATACTGGTCTTCATTGTCTTCTATATGCACAGTCACAGAGGTACTAATAGACCCAGCTATATTTCTTGCGCTAACTGAGTATAATCCGCCATCTTTGATTATTGAGTCATGTATTGATAGTATATATACATCGGGGTCAAAGGAGTGCATCTAAATCAAAATATTTTAAATAATGTTCGTTATAAAGAATGAACCAAATTTTATTTAACTATCTTGAGTATGTTTATATATACCTTTATACGGGAAGAATCAGCTAAAAGTTTCCAATCTTTATACCAACGAACTTCTGGAATTGGAATTCCAGTTATTCTAGCTTCAATACGTCCATTTTTTCGAGCCATTATAAACGTTTCATCAGGTCTTTTTGTAAATCGTGGGTACTCGGCGATTTCAAGTCGTACTCGTTGTCTTGCCTCACCGTGTTCATTAGTAGCGACTGCTTCATACCACCCAACATCTCGATCTAACATGCTATGCGCATATAAATATTTAAATAATTTATTAATAAAAAGAAAAAGTAACAGTAGCAGAAACAGTAACAGTAACCCGAATATGAAAAAGCTTCTTGTCAGTGCTGAGCTGGTGCAACAAACAGTCGAACTTCCTTTTAAATATACAAATACACATACACACATGCACAAGCCATAAGCTTTGACCCTCATACAGAAGCAGTGATTGTACAATAAATCGTAAAAATAGGTATACCCCTCTTTTCTAATGCCAAGTTTTTTTTTCTACAAATTTTAGATATTTCTTTTCCATTCACTCTCCGATCGTGAGAAAATTAATGTGAGTTAGATTAAATGAGTTGAAAGTCGATCGTTTTCCTCAAGCACCAAAAATCGTTGAAACTTAATTCATTCTTTAATAATAGCTTTGATAATGAGCATAAAGCCGAAAAGTCATAGATCTCAGGGACTTTGAAAATAATTTGAAGCTGATCGAAAAAACTTGAACCTCGATCAAAATGCCTTTCAGATTTATTTATAGCCATCTTTTGTACGAACTGCTCTCGTGCACAAGCTGTAATCTAAGAATAAATTGTATTCCAACTTCCTTTAATCAGTGCTGTATCTCCTCTGCTTCCAGACGCTTGTTGGTGTTTCTTACCCTCTCAACAATCTGACTTATTTTTGCACTTCATTCTGGAAACGAACAATATATATATCAATATATCCCTCTTCGGTAAAATCTATAAAGTCGTGAAAGTCCCTTGTCATTGCTGTGGGGCTATGCCACGGTCGACTTCCAGAGTACCAGTCCATCGGACCCATCATCTTCGCTCTGTTCGAGAAAAGCTGGTTTTCATGAATTGACAATGATTGCCTCCAAAACTCTATCTTCGTACCTTTCGGGAGAGGTTCTCGGAGAATTGCTACTCCAGCCAGGAGACTAAAGTAATTTCGGTGTCCACTTGTAGTACACGGTCGAGTACACTCAACTTGTCTGAAACTAATCGACCAACACCGAGCGTTTAGCCAAGTACAATCAGTCTAACTGCAGGTAGTAGCTCAGGCACTAACCTTATAGCAGCCTAAGCTTAAATATAATCTGACAAAGGATTTACTGGGTGGTCTAGTGGATAGAATCCTTGCAAAGCCTGGGGGTCTTAAGCCCTCCTTCGATTCTTCGGACAGGAGGTACCAGGTAATCAGGTAATCGACGAGCTGTTAGATGTCCTCGTCATTGATGATAATACGCCCGACAACACATCTACACCAGCCAACCCGAAGCCCAGCACCATCGCCTTGCAGTTCTCCTCAGTGAGAAGTACATTCACAGTGGCATCTTCCAAGTATCCTGAACTAATAACCAGCAGATCAAAATCTCAATTCATCAGGAGGCAACCTATTAGCTTTGATGGCGTATCCGTCTGAAAATCACAACAGTGAAAGGTATATATATGCTTGTATCATCAGCATATATGACAACACCGGTATTGATCGTAAGCCTACTCTATGGGCCGACAAAAGAAAAGCTAACCTTATATTGATGTGCGATGCCATCGAGGGAGTGGACAGGAAAAAATTCCACGATCTTTCAGTCAGAAGTTAAAACCTGAAGGTATCAACTATCAACCACCCACCAAAAGAACTTGCGCACCAATAATTTCAATAGTGTGCTCATAAGTCCTTACATCAATCCTACCTAGCTACTTATTCGAATAAAATGCAAAAAAGGAAATAAGTCAATCAAGGCTATGCCTCCAAAAACTGAAGGCCACACTAAGACAATACAAAAATTTGAACTATAGCCCCAAGGATGACTTTTAAACGATCTGTTGGAAATCGGGGGAAGGTATAAGGAATATACAGCAAGACTCAGTAAGATACTTCCTTAAAGACATAAAAACTAAACGTTGTTAAATAACCCAGACAGTAACAACAAGTCTGCAAAGCCCTTACGCCTTCGGACGATAGATAGCCTCCTGGTAACGACAGAAGACGTCCAGAAATCTCTAGTCGAGGTGGAAGTCGTCCTAAACTCCTAGCCCTTGAGAGCTTTTAGCGAGAACCCCAACGACGTCAAGTCTCTAACGCTAGGTCACTTACTGGTGGAATGCCCACAAGGGCTTAATTGATAATCTACCGAATTCGACAATCTGTTCACATCTCCTTTTATCTCCTGTGCGTACTATACTTAAGTTTTTTTATATATGTCAGTTCCACACAAAATTCAATTTATCAAGACAGATTTGAATCTGCGCGGAATACTTATTCCTATTTATTCATGGACTGATTACAGGCCAAATCACGTCAACACTAACCAATTACACTTATTTGTCCCAACTAAGTTCTCATGTTACGTTGAAAACTATTTCCAAAATATCGGCCATCCCTAAATCTTTTGAGGGAATCATAACAACTGCAACATTTATGTAGCTCTGTTACTTCACCATCCCAGCATGGGTTCATGAAGGGTAGATCGCCAGCCACTAACCTTCTTGATTTTACTTTGTTAGTACTTGATAGTTTTAAGAAAAGAATGCAGACTGACGTCATCTATACTGATTTTAGTGAGGCCTTCAACTATGTTAATCACTCCTTACTGCTTCAGAAATTAAGCCGTCTCGGCGTCCCAGTCAATCTTCTGAACTGGGGCTCAGAGTATTTGCGTTACAGAAGCCAAAAGGTTCCTTTCAGAAATTCGATTTCTAATTGTATTCAGGTCACTTCCTGTGTTCCCCAAAGTAGTCATCTTGGTCCACTACTCTTCACTCAATGACCTTCTCTCTATACTGTCTCACTTTGCTGCTGATGTGAAGTTATGCCTTGCTTATAAAGATATGGCATCATTTTACATGCCGTTATTGATGTCTTTCAGTGTTGTTGTCAAGTCAATCTGTTTAATTTAAACTGGTTAAAATGCAAGGTAATGACTTTCTATAGAACTAGACTTTCTCCTTAAATAGTTTCTTACACCCTTTGTAACTTACCGCTCGAGCGTGTTAACAGTACGAGAAATCAAGTTAATAATCTAGGTGTCATTCTTAATCATAAATCTAAATTCATTGAAGCCAGAATAGTTTTGGGTTTCCTCAAGCGATGGTCAAAGGAGTAGGACGATCGACAGAGACCCTTTATATATATTTGGTTCGAACTACTTTATAGTATGCCTCATGTATCTGGTCGCCACAATATTCTATTCATCAAGACATCTATTCATCTGTACAGAATAAATTCTTGTTATTTTCCCTTCGTGGTTTAAAATTGGGATCCTCGTGTGCAGTTAGCGTCATACTCCAGTAGAACTCTGATAATTAATCTTCTGATTGGTATAATATTTATTCATAAGTTAATTACGTTAAATCGCCTCTTCTTGGCTGACTAGACAATTAATCTTTTCTATCGCTGCTAGACTAACACGTAATTGTACACCTTTCTCGCTTAAATTGTATTTCAATAAACATTGCCTTACATAAACCGTTACAATCATAGCAGGGTATTCTGCACGGATTCTTCTCTCTCGTATAGACTAATCTATTCTAAAGTATTAAGCAAAAAAATAGTCTTAGCCATTAGTCTAACGTTTTTGTATTACGCGACTCGTGTCGTACGTTACGTTACGCTCCTGAAGTTCGAGCCCACAATTATGGGGGCTCAACCGAAATAAACATGAAAGTTAAGCTAATTTGGGCAATGACCATTAAGTGTTGTTCAAGTGAGAAACAGTAAAAAAAACGCATAAGTAAAATTTACAAATTGCCAAACATTGCTTTTATTTGTGCAACCTTGGGAAATAAAACGAGACGCCGATCAGACGAAAAGAGACGTCTGACCGTTACAACAAGGCAACCAACGCACAGACAAACGTAAACTATTCGTTTTCGTTAACGGCGAGCGCAGCGAGAAAGGCTGAAAGAGGATCAGTGAGAAAACCGTTGCAACGAGGCAACAAAAACGACGTTCAAAGAAAAGCAGATCTGAGAAACCGAAGCAGAGAACATTATTATACCCTGAACTTATTAAAAATGGGTAAAAAGGGTATAAATTTTGTGCAAATGTTTGTAACAGGCAGAGGGAAGCGCATCCGACCTTTTATCTATCTTTTATCTTTTATTTTATAGCTACTGTCACCACGCCGCTACTACCACATAGCTATAAATCAAGTGAAAACACCAATTTAAATTGTATAAATAAATTATCTTTTTGAGAAAACACGACTATTCTATAGTACTGTTGAAAATTTCATCAAGATCGGTTAAGAAACACCGAATTTATTGAAAAAAATGGGTTTTGTTTGAGCAGCTAGCGCAAACTGCAGGAATTTCTGTTCCACGCGCGTCATTATTTAATTATATCGAGAGCATTGTAATTTCAATTGTATTGTGTTCTGTGCGTTCGCTTTGTTTCTTTTCGTTTCTTTCGTTTCTGCTAAGAGTCAATTGGTGGTATGGCTGTTGAGTAGAGGCGGTGGTAAGTTTTGTGGTCTGTAACGAGTCCTTTTGAAGAAACTATTTTTTTTTTTTATTTTTGCAAAAGCAAACGACCTGCATTTGGTGTTGGCAGAAGAGGATTTAGAGTATCCCATAGTCGGGAACTCCCGACTAGAGTTTTACTTAATGAAGAACGTAATTCATATGATTTTTTGTCAATTGAATTTAAAATGTCGTATTAAGATGAACTGTTAGAAGGAAAATATGCATTACTAGGAAATAACACATCTCGCATTAGCTGAACTAAAAGAAAAATTAAAGGTGTTAAAGGAGCAAAGCACAGGTGTTAAGGAGGTAATATGGCAAAGATCAATTTCATAATTGGATTAAATTCCATAAAATTTAGAAAGTGTTATATACGAAGAATATAATATCAACTCAGAAAACCAAACACCTGTCAGGTAGAAGACTTAATAAGTTATCGACATGTTGCCGTGGCGTTCACATTGGAAGACATTGAGGATTCCCTTACAGCATTTACTTTAAATAGTTCTCCATACATTGATGCGTGCCACCGAGAACTTAATGCGGTAACAGATCAGTAGACCGCTTTATTAAAGTTAATATATGGTAGGCAGCCTGTCAAAGGGGCAGCGAAATTGTTTTGAAATTTTTCTTTGAAGAAGTCACTGAAGATTGAATTTAGTGAATAGCTTACAGCGAAACAGGTGCACAAGTTACTAGAGAATAGGAAGAAGAGCCATAAGGAAACCCTAACTGAATATTTCTATAGTATGACTACGCTAGGAAAACCATCCAATTTGTATAAGAAAAGTATTATGGAATATCTAATTGAGCGTATTCCGGGCTCGAAACAGATTAAAAGATGTCTGTACCATACAATGATCTATAAAAAAAAAAACGTGTAGGTCAAGGATTGGAAAGAGGTAAAGTTTGAAAACAGTATAGATGAAAATGTAATAGACGAAAGACGTTGTACACGGAAATAGAAGCAAAGGCAAGTTTC
Organism: Drosophila montana; assembly: GCF_035044405.1. Classification (NCBI taxonomy): domain Eukaryota; kingdom Metazoa; phylum Arthropoda; class Insecta; order Diptera; family Drosophilidae; genus Drosophila; species Drosophila montana. The sequence goes on along the minus strand of NW_026998916.1, from coordinate 756,365 downwards.
AAATATGCAACTGCTTTACCAAAAATACATTTAATAGAGCTTTAAAAAAAGATGAAAATCGGTGAATGGCATCATTTAATACGGGCAGTGATATTTGTACTTTCAGTGAAAGTATTTATATACAGTTTTTTTGCTTTGGAATCAGACCTAAAAAAATTAATCGGTATAGGAGGTGTCTGGCTACGCTACCAAAACAGCTGGAGCGACTTCGCAACTGATAATAGCAGCATCTTAATCTTATCTTATAATACTTTCTCTGCGAAGCAGCTGCTTAATTTTGCTTTTAAGATTAAATTTACATTAAGGTGGCGCTCTTCGCAGTAACGATCATTTTATTACCCTATCATTAACTTATGCTACGCCACGATACTGCGCGTCGAGTTAGTTAAGTTCGTTCGCTTCGTGCATTTGGTACGCATTGTTCACTTGCATTATTCAAACATATTAAATGTCGCAATTGTCGCTTCGCTTAAATCGGCACGTACCAATTCGGGTTCGCTTGCCTATGTAAAACTGCTGTTCTTAAATAATAAGCACAGACCAATTCGGGTATACCTGCTTTTCGTAATTTAACACAATTATTATTTCTATTTGTGAAAGCTATTAAAAAGGTCGATAGCACAACATTTTGGTGACCCCGACGTTAATTTTTTTGTTGTTACATTAATGTTTTACATTAAAGCAACAAACTTAAGAGGTCAGCCACCTGACATTTTGCCGTCGCTTTGCTTACTCTCTCTGTCGTTCAAAGTTTGTTGGTCTTTCATGCGAAAATTATGTACAAGCTATTGCCATTGCTTCGTTACATAGCTTGACACTTGCAAAAAACAGCAGCATCTTCGATCGTGCCTGAAGGATTCAGCGCTGGACGCTCATTGGCTCATTGGAAATAACAAACGATAAATACGCCATAGCACTTAATTTGTTGGAGAAAAGGTTTAATAATAGACGTTTGCACACATTTGCGCGTTAAAGAGCATGGGCAACACCGAACAGATCGCTGGTTGCATCATTGTAAAGATTATTTTGGAAAAGCTGGACCCAACATCACAAGCCAAGTGGGAAGAAAGGCTAGAGGATTCGTCGTTCGTCAACTTAATACCATCGTGGGAGCATATGGCTACGTTTCTGGAGCAGAGATGCTGAACAATGGAAACCGTAAATTTTGCTATGGCAAGCTATGCCCCTAGCCATCAGGTGGGAAAAACTAGAGCAATTAACACAAGTAGATCGTCATTTATCGCCACTAACCACGACTCCTCTGTCTGCGTTTTTTGTGACAGCCCTGGTCATGGAACATATAATTGTTCCCGATTTAGAAACTTGTCCCCTGCATTACGGCTTAGGGAGGCAAAACGACTTGCATTGTGCTTGAATTGCGTAAAGAAAGGCTATCAATTGCGATCATGCAGTTCTGGATGCTGTCGGACCTGCGGGGCGAAGCATCATACCCTGTTGCATTTAAATATTTCTGGTTTTCCATCTGGTCAGCTGACTGCGCCTGCTGATTCTTCTTCAATTGCCCACGCCTCTTTCGCTAAGTCGTCGCCATCTACCTCCACCTCTCTTGTTGCCCAGTATTTTAATAGTGATGTTGTCCTCTTGGATACTGCTATGGTATTCTCTAAAAATCGCTCCGGCACTTTAATACCTTGTCGTGCCTTTTTGGATTCCGGCTCTCAGCTTCACCTTATAACGTCTTGCCTTGCTCAACAGCTTCAGTTAAAGAAGCCCAAGTCCTCAGCCATTGTCTCTGGTCTAGGAGATTCTTATTTTGACACAGAAGGAAGTACGGTCACTATAACGATACAGTCTCGAGTATCTGAGTACTCAAAATGCCTCACAGCCCTGGTAGCGCCTACCATAACTGATAGTCAACCGAATTTTACAATCAACACTACGGATTGGAACATTCCCGCTAACATACAACTTGCAGATCCGTCTTTCTTTAAACCATAACGCGTGGACTTGCTGCTTGGAGCTAGTTTGATTTATGAGCTTCTCAGCGTCGGCCAGATAAAGCTTCTCCCAGGGCTACCATGTTTTCAGAAAACAAGGCTTGGTTGGGTAGTTTCTGGAGGCGGACCGCAATTGGGTGGTTCTACATTGATTGCGAAGCATACTGCGGGCAAACTTGAGTCAAGTTCTGAAGAACGTGCTGATGAATTGGTGCGTCAATTTTGGGAGAAGCCTGCTTGGAAATTACACCTACCACATCAAAAGAAGAAACTGATTGTGAAGAGCATTTCGTAAGACTCATTTCAGGTTGCCTAGTGGCCAATATTCGGTTCGTTTACCCTTCAAGCGAAGCTTAGAATGTCTTGGGACGTCCTAGCAACAAGACTTTCGTCGGTTCCTGTCAGGACATTCATTAAATGAAATATTGATGGCTGGTCCTGTTATTCAAAGCTCGTTGTTTCACACCTTTCTTCGCTTTCGTAATTTTCCCGATAGCCCAAACAGGAGATATTGGAAAAATTGAATCGCTGGATGCAGTTACATACGGAAAAAAGCCAGCTTCATTTCTCTCTGTCCGTGTTATGCATCAGCTGTCTATGGATAAGGAAATTAACTTTACAATTGGATCTCGAATGGACCTCATTTCAGGGGATAACTGAATTCAAGAAGCAATTGAAATTCTTAATCAGATGGCTGGAATCTTGGCAAGTGGGGGCTTCAAGTTGCGCAAATGGTGCTCAAAAAATGCTGCTGTACTGGTGGGGATACCCGAAGAGGACAGAGAATCTTCTCTAAAGTTTGATGGTGGGAGCGACATCACCAAAACTCTTGGACTCGCTTAGGACTCAGCGTCGGATCGGTTGCTGTTTTCTTTCTCGTCCATTCAGCAGAGATCCAATCCATCTAAAAGATCAATTCTCTCGACTATAGCACGCTTATATGACCACCTTGGACTTATAGGACCGGTAATCGCTAAGGCTAAAATGTTGTTGCTGCGGATCTGGAAGGAGAAGCCTGCTAGCAACAGCTTGGCATTATCTTTGCTGCAGTTTTGAGAAAGCATAGTTTCTTAAATTTTCTCGTCTCGTGTCAATACCTGCAGCAGAGTAAGAAGTTCACGGTTTCTGCGACGCCAGCATCGCATCATTTCTTGACGACCATCACCGACCCCCGCAAGCTCAATGTGGTTGTAGCTAATCGTGTCACAGCAGCTCAAGAGCTTACTAATAGCATGGAATGGCGCTACCCTCGAGAGGATCTACACCCACTAAATTAAATCAATCGTCACTGTGGTTAAACGGCCCAGAATTTCTGTGGAAACAAATTTGACTGGCCTGCTTCTTGCTTGCCAGAAAGGCCAGAACTCGAACTAAGAAAAAAGGTCCTCGTTGCGTGATTTCCCTTCGTTGATATATGCAGCGTATATTCGCATATGTTTATTAATTCATACGTAGAAGTAGGCATCCTGGACTAACAGTGTGTGATATACAACATGGGACCCAACTTTTACTGAGGCTCGTCCAGAGAGCACACCCGTGGGAAGAGATTAAATCACTGGGATCGAAAAGAGTTGTTAAGCTATCCAGTTGTATCGCATCACTTAACACTTTTTTGGATGAGTTCGGCATTCTTAATTCTCTCAATTCTCCAATAATTCTCCCGCGGCACCATCCCATAACAGATTCACTCAACACAAGGTTTCACAATCGAGACTTACACGCTGGTCCACGGGCACTTCTAGCCATCTTGTGCACCGCAACAGGAGAGATAAGGACAGCTGCAAACAAGCTATTAATTTACATTAAGGTGGCGCTCTTCGCAGTAACGATCATTTTATTGCGTTAGCATTACCTTATGCTAGGCCTCGATACTGCGCGTCGAGTTAGTTAAGTTCGTTCGCTTCGTGCATTTGGTACGCATTGTCAACTTGCATTATTCAAACAAATTAATTGAAGCAATTGTCGCTTCGCTTAAATCGGCACGTACCAATTTGGGTTCGCTTGCCTATGTAAAACTGCTGTTCTTAAATAATAAGCACAGACCAATTCGGGTATACCTGCTTTTCGTAATTTAACACAATTATTATTTCTATTTGTGAAAGCTATTAAAAAGGTCGATAGCGCAACATTTTGGTGACCCCGACGTTAATTTTTTTGTTGTTACATTAATGTTTTACATTAAAGCAACAAACTTAAGAGGTCAGCCACCTGACATTTTGCCGTCGCTTTGCTTACTCTCTGTGTCGTTCAAAGTTTGTTGGTCTTTCATGCGAAAATTATGTACAAGCTATTGCCATTGCTTCGTTACATAGCTTGACACTTGCAAAAAACAGCAGCATCTTCGATCGTGCCTGAAGGATTCAGCGCTGGACGCTCATTGGCTCATTGGAAATAACAAACGATAAATATGCCATAGCACTTAATTTGTTGGAGAAAAGGTTTAATAATAGACGTTTGCACACATTTGCGCGTTAAAGAGCATGGGCAACACCGAACAGATCGCTGGTTGCATCATTGTACAGATTATTTTGGAAAAGCTGGACCCAACATCACAAGCCAAGTGGGAAGAAAGGCTAGAGGATTCGTCGTTCGTCAACTTAATACCATCGTGGGAGCATATGGCTACGTTTCTGGAGCAGAGATGCTGAACAATGGAAACCGTAAATTTTGCTATGGCAAGCTATGCCCCTAGCCATCAGGTGGGAAAAACTAGAGCAATTAACACAAGTAGATCGTCATTTATCGCCACTAACCACGACTCCTCTGTCTGCGTTTTTTGTGACAGCCCTGGTCATGGAACATATAATTGTTCCCGATTTAGAAACTTGTCCCCTGCATTACGGCTTAGGGAGGCAAAACGACTTGCATTGTGCTTGAATTGCGTAAAGAAAGGCTATCAATTGCGATCATGCAGTTCTGGATGCTGTCGGACCTGCGGGGCGAAGCATCATACCCTGTTGCATTTAAATATTTCTGGTTTTCCATCTGGTCAGCTGACTGCGCCTGCTGATTCTTCTTCAATTGCCCACGCCTCTTTCGCTAAGTCGTCGCCATCTACCTCCACCTCTCTTGTTGCCCAGTATTTTAAAAGTGATGTTGTCCTCTTGGATACTGCTATGGTATTCTCTAAAAATCGCTCCGGCACTTTAATACCTTGTCGTGCCTTTTTGGATTCCGGCTCTCAGCTTCACCTTATAACGTCTTGCCTTGCTCAACAGCTTCAGTTAAAGAAGCCCAAGTCCTCAGCCATTGTCTCTGGTCTAGGAGATTCTTATTTTGACACAGAAGGAAGTACGGTCACTATAACGATACAGTCTCGAGTATCTGAGTACTCAAAATGCCTCACAGCCCTGGTAGCGCCTACCATAACTGATAGTCAACCGAATTTTACAATCAACACTACGGATTGGAACATTCCCGCTAACATACATCTTGCAGATCCGTCTTTCTTTAAACCACAACGCGTGGACTTGCTGCTTGGAGCTAGTTTGATTTATGAGCTTCTCAGCGTCGGCCAGATAAAGCTTCTCCCAGGGCTACCATGTTTTCAGAAAACAAGGCTTGGTTGGGTAGTTTCTGGAGGCGGACCGCAATTGGGTGGTTCTACATTGATTGCGAAGCATACTGCGGGCAAACTTGAGTCAAGTTCTGAAGAACGTGCTGATGAATTGGTGCGTCAATTTTGGGAGAAGCCTGCTTGGAAATTACACCTACCACATCAAAAGAAGAAACTGATTGTGAAGAGCATTTCGTAAGACTCATTTCAGGTTGCCTAGTGGCCAATATTCGGTTCGTTTACCCTTCAAGCGAAGCTTAGAATGTCTTGGGACGTCCTAGCAACAAGACTTTCGTCGGTTCCTGTCAGGACATTCATTAAATGAAATATTGATGGCTGGTCCTGTTATTCAAAGCTCGTTGTTTCACACCTTTCTTCGCTTTCGTAATTTTCCCGATAGCCCAAACAGGAGATATTGGAAAAATTGAATCGCTGGATGCAGTTACATACGGAAAAAAGCCAGCTTCATTTCTCTCTGTCCGTGTTATGCATCAGCTGTCTATGGATAAGGAAATTAACTTTACAATTGGATCTCGAATGGACCTCATTTCAGGGGATAACTGAATTCAAGAAGCAATTGAAATTCTTAATCAGATGGCTGGAATCTTGGCAAGTGGGGGCTTCAAGTTGCGCAAATGGTGCTCAAAAAATGCTGCTGTACTGGTGGGGATACCCGAAGAGGACAGAGAATCTTCTCTAAAGTTTGATGATGGGAGCGACATCACCAAAACTCTTGGACTCGCTTAGGACTCAGCGTCGGATCGGTTGCTGTTTTCTTTCTCGTCCATTCAGCAGAGATCCAATCCATCTAAAAGATCAATTCTCTCGACTATAGCACGCTTATATGACCACCTTGGACTTATAGGACCGGTAATCGCTAAGGCTAAAATTTTGTTGCTGCAGTTTTGAGAAAGCATAGTTTCTTAAATTTTCTCGTCTCGTGTCAATACCTGCAGCAGAGTAAGAAGTTCACGGTTTCTGCGACGCCAGCATCGCATCATTTCTTGACGACCATCACCGACCCCCGCAAGCTCAATGTGGTTGTAGCTAATCGTGTCACAGCAGCTCAAGAGCTTACTAATAGCATGGAATGGCGCTACTCTCGAGAGGATCTACACCCACTAAATTAAATCAATCGTCACTGTGGTTAAACGGCCCAGAATTTCTGTGGAAACAAATTTGACTGGCCTGCTTCTTGCTTGCCAGAAAGGCCAGAACTCGAACTAAGAAAAAAGGTCCTCGTTGCGTGATTTCCCTTCGTTGATATATGCAGCGTATATTCGCATATGTTTATTAATTCATACGTAGAAGTAGGCATCCTGGACTAACAGTGTGTGATATACAACATGGGACCCAACTTTTACTGAGGCTCGTCCAGAGAGCACACCCGTGGGAAGAGATTAAATCACTGGGATCGAAAAGAGTTGTTAAGCTATCCAGTTGTATCGCATCACTTAACACTTTTTTGGATAAGTTCGGCATTCTTAGAGTTGATGGGCGCTTGAAAAACTCTTCGCTGGATTTCGAAGCTGGTCATCCAATAATTCTCCCGCGGCACCATCCGATAACAGATTCACTCAACACAAGGTTTCACAATCGGGACTTACACGCTGGTCCACGGGCACTTCTAGCCATCTTGTGCACCGCAACAGGAGAGATAAGGATAAGGGTTCGCTTGCCTATGTAAAACTGTTGTTCTTAAATAATAAGCACAGACCAATTCAGAGCTGCCTGCTTTTCGTAACTTATAACAAATATATAAACAAATTGGAACACAAGAAATAAAAGAAAGTTAGTTATTTCTATTTGTGAAAGCTATTGAAAAAGCTCGATCGCGCAACAGGAGGCAAGAGAATTTATACGCGAGGTTTGTTCAAAGTTGATACCAGTTTACGCAGGGTACCAGTAAAGATATGCTGCATGATAAAGATACCCTATACGAAGTGATTATAGATTGCGATGTTCTCAATTCTGTTGTTGCCATACGCTTCGCCTGTTGAGTACAAGGAATGACGGTGCTAAGAGACTTTGTTATGAATACAGTTAAATATTGCGTGATGTTTTTCCAATACCATTCATAGACGACGTTGTACAGAAGCAGCAGATAGGAAAGGTTTTCACGACGCTACATTTAGCTAATGGGTATTTTCATGTGTACATGACACTTGACGAAAATATACACCGTTTGTGAAACAAAGGGGACAATAGGATTTCTCTTCGTACCATTCGTGATTTCTAACTTCTGTGCTGTCTATATGCGGTATATATTTTCAATTTTGAGACCAGTAATAGACGGTGGTACCCTAATTTTATACACGGACGATATAAATATACCGTCGCAAGATGTGTAAGACTCATTCGATAAGTTGCAAAAGGCTTGCACAGATTTCAGGCCAGCGAGTCAAGCGAGATAAGTGTCAGGTCCTGCAGAGAAAGATCAGTTAGGATATATAATCGAAGATTCAACCATAACAACATTAAAAGAGCAGACTTTTTCTGTCTATAGTTTTCCAGTTCCACGAGATAGGAAATGTATTCAGCGTTATTTGGGTCTATTTTCCTATTTCCGTAGATTTTGAAAAAACTTCGCCGTCATTGCTAGACAATTGACGAATGTACAGAGAAACGACGTTAATTTTAAAATATGAGTAGAAGAGTTTGCATTGTTTCATCAGATTAAGTTATGTCTTAATAGATCTCTCGTCCTGAAGTTGTTTGACTAAAAGAGTGCATTGCCATGCAAATATGATCGGGTAAGTAGCAGTTTTTCTCACGAGGAAACGGCCTAACAGAATTGTAATCACATTACTAACTAACTTGTTGCAATTTATAAACTACTCTCCTTTGAGAATCACTTAAATATCTTAATATCTTAAAGATATTAACGGGAATGATTATAAGAACTAAGTATACGAAAGAGTTAGCAAAACTAGTGGCAGAAGGGTATTTGTTAGAGCTACAGAAGGAAAAAAAGCTAACGACAACATAGCTTTGATACAAGAGGAAAATTTTAAGTCATTCAACAATTACAGTCCATTTTGACTGTTGATAACAGAAGCATACGATAGAGAATAGAGTCTGTCACGTGCGAATAATGAGAAAGAAGGGATATCTTCGGCACGCCGAAGATATAATACTCTTGCAGACCGAACCTTTCAATAATGCTCATAATACTTTGCTGTTATATAAGAAGAATAGGGAAGATAGTTAATGCCGAGTATGGTTAAGATATCTTGAAAACGAAAGTTTTTCATACAAGCACCTCATTTTCGACCGATCGTTCCAATAACAGCTATCTGATTTAGTGGTCCGATGTTGACAGGACTTTGCATATATATGACAGGCATAGTAAAACTAACAAATAGTGAGTTTGGTCAAAATATCTTGATGAACAAAAAAGTTTTCTAAACAACAACTTAATTTTCAACTGAGCGTTCCTATGGCAGTTATATGATATAGTGGTCCGATTCAGAATCCACCTTTAAATCTGAGAGACTAGTTCGCATAGAAACAGACAGACGGACAGACGGATAAACAGACAAACGGACATGGCTATATCGACTGGGCTGTTGATACTGATCAAGAATATATTTACTTTATGGAGTCGGAAATTTCTCTTTATATGCGTTACACATTTCCAGACAAAATTATAATACCCTCTGTAGGGGTATAAAAACGTATTAGTGCACCAATAAACAAGTAAGAGGTTCCAGTCTGGAGCTCCCGACTAGGGGATACCCTTAACCCTCTTATTCCAACACCAAATGCAGCTCGCGCTAAGCGGTCGCAACTGACCGCATTACTTGCTGCTCTCTTATCCTCTTATCAACAGCCACACCAATAATTGAGTCTTAATGAGGAAAAAACGAATTAAAATAGCAGCACAGAAAACAATACAAAAGCAATTGTAATGCTGTTGATAGATCTCAAAGCAGACGCGCATGAATGTGTGTGAGTACATGTATACAGAATTTCTTGGAATTTGCGCTTGCTGTCGCTGATACGAGGAAAGCCATAACACGATTTCTTTAATAATTTCTGTGTTTCTTAACCAATCTTGATGACATTTTCTACAGCAGATCTTATTGTGATATAGAATATTCGAGTATTCTCAAAATGACAATTGCATTTAAATTGTGGCTTATATTGGTGGGCAGTATAAATTGGTTTATTTATTTGATTTATATCTATGAAGTAGAATAATAGATACTTGATATATATAATATTATATATATTATATTATATATTATATATATAGAATCTACATGTCAAACGAGGCAAGTTATCGAATAACGAAAACAATCTCTATCTGGGCGGTCACTGTAGGGCCTACAGCTAAAATTTCAAGTTTTTAATTCTTATAGATTCTGAGATCCTTGCGTTCATACATACGGACAGACGGACGGAAGCACGTACAGACAGACGGACATGGCTAGATTGACTCGGCTTGGTATGCTGATCAAGAATATATATACTTCATGGGGTCGGTTACGCTTCCTTCTACTGTTACATACTTTTGCACAAATACATTATACCGTTATTACCCATTTTCGTGGATATACATATGCATAGACATATACATATACATATACATATACATATACATATACATATACATATACATATACATATACATATACATATACATATACATATACATATACATATACATATACATATACATATACATATACATATACATATACATATACATATACATATACATATACATATACATATACATATACATATACATATACATATACATATACATATACATATACATATACATATACATATACATATACATATACATATACATATACATATACATATACATATACATATACATATACATATACATATACATATACATATACATATACATATACATATACATATACATATACATATACATATACATATACATATACATATACATATACATATACATATACATATACATATACATATACATATACATATACATATACATATACATATACATATACATATACATATACATATACATATACATATACATATACATATACATATACATATACATATACATATACATATACATATACATATACATATACATATACATATACATATACATATACATATACATATACATATACATATACATATACATATACATATACATATACATATACATATACATATACATATACATATACATATACATATACATATACATATACATATACATATACATATACATATACATATACATATACATATACATATACATATACATATACATATACATATACATATACATATACATATACATATACATATACATATACATATACATATACATATACATATACATATACATATACATATACATATACATATACATATACATATACATATACATATACATATACATATACATATACATATACATATACATATACATATACATATACATATACATATACATATACATATACATATACATATACATATACATATACATATACATATACATATACATATACATATACATATACATATACATATACATATACATATACATATACATATACATATACATATACATATACATATACATATACATATACATATACATATACATATATATATACATATACATATACATATATATATACATATACATATACATATACATATACATATACATATACATATACATATACATATACATATACATATACATATACATATACATATACATATACATATACATATACATATACATATACATATACATATACATATACATATACATATACATATACATATACATATACATATACATATACATATACATATACATATACATATACATATACATATACATATACATATACATATACATATACATATACATATACATATACATATACATATACATATACATATACATATACATATACATATACATATACATATACATATACATATACATATACATATACATATACATATACATATACATATACATATACATATACATATACATATACATATACATATACATATACATATACATATACATATACATATACATATACATATACATATACATATACATATACATATACATATACATATACATATACATATACATATACATATGCATATACATATGCATATACATATATATATACATATACATATACATATGCATATACATATACATATACATATACATATACATATACATATATATATACATATACATATACATATACATATACATATACATATACATATACATATACATATACATATACATATACATATACATATACATATACATATACATATACATATACAAATAGTACTTGAAATCACGTGCGCTAATAAATAATAAATACTTACTTGTTAATGAATAGAGTAGCTTGCCCATTGCGAGTGTAGCTCTGATCAAATCTACCACCAGATTCGATTTGAATGTTGTTAAAAAAATAGGTCATCTTTGGCTTAGGATAACCATACACAAACCACATCAGTTCATTGTTGTGTCCCTTGACCCCAAAGGATATATCATTTTCGCGAAGTAAAAATCTGAAAAAATAATATAAATTATACTTATATTAAAGGCTAATAGAAAAAATGTAATTTGAAATTTAAATTAAAGAAAAAACGAAAAAGTTGAGGTATTTTCGGACGAAAATTAATCCCGAAGATACCCTCGTAGACAATTGCCTTTCAGTCTTAGCGCTATGCGCGAACATTTTCGAAAACAGATAATTTTGGTATACAAACTCATTTTTAGACCAATTCTTCCTATAGAACTTCAAAAATAAGAATTTTGTTCTTTATAAGGTTTGGATCATATAGAAACAGCATAGTGAAACTAGTAAATGCGAGTTCGGTCAAGATATATGGAGAAAAAATAACAACAGATCAGTCCTATGGCAGCCATATGACAAAGTGTTGCGATGTTTAAAGGTTACTGGATATTTGTAAGGAATATATAACTAGAACTAGCAAGTAGTTTGGCCAGGAGGTCTGTATCTAGTAGTATAACGTACTTTTCAAATAATCATTTCTATGACAGATATGTGATATAACGGTCCAATCGGACCGGGCCCGATATAAGTACTGTCTGCAACAGAAAATGGAGCAATGCAATGTATCAATACGATAGCTATAAAACTCAGAGACTATTTTACATAGAAACAGACGGACGGGCGGACAGATGGCCATTGCTATATTGATTCAGCAGTTAATGCTGATTGTTAAGAAGAGGCATCCAAATTAACGCACTGAAAAGGCTGGTGTACAGAAAAACACATCTGTTCTGTTTTGTAGTTTATTCGCAAGAGGACAAGATTAAACAAGTAAGAGGTTCTAGTCGGGAGCTCCCGACTAGGGGATACCCTGAACCCTCTTATTCTTATATACAGCAAATGCAGCTCGCGCTACGCGCAAGTTTGCTTTAGTAGTAATAAAGATAAACTTAAAAAAAAAAGTGTCCTTGGCAGGGTTCGAACTCGCAACTGACCGCATTACTTGCTGCCGCCTCTACACAGCAGCCACATAAGCCAAAAAAAAAAAATAGCTTCCTCGGCAGGCTTCGAACTCGTAACTGACCGCGCTACTTTCCGCCGCCTCTACTCAATAGCCACGCCAATAATTAAGTCTTGGTGAGAAAAAAACGTATTAAAATAGCAGCACAGAAAATAATACAATCGCAATTGCAATGCTGTTGATAGAATTCAAAGAAGACGCGCATGAATGTGTGTGTGTACATGTATACAGAAATTCTTTGAATTTGTGCTTGCTGCTGCACGTGTTTGCAGGCCAAAACACATTTTATTTCGTGGTTCTTAACCGATCTTGATGAAATTTTCAGTGGAATATCTTATTGTACTATAAAATATTCTTGTATTCTCAAAATGACAATTGCATTTAAATTGTGGCTTAATAAGATAGGCAATACAAGTTGGCTTAATAACATGATTTATAGCTTTGTGGTGGTAGCGGGGAGGTGGCGATAGCTATAAAATGAAAGATACTTGATATATATACTATTCTAGAAGCTACATGTCAAGTTTGCTGACTCTAGCTCTTATTATTTACCAAAATTGCTCGAAAACCGGATTTCGATATCGGTTTTTATCGATTACTTGGAAACGGGGCAAGCTTTCGCTTATCGGACAAACTCGATCTGCGCATGGGCTAGGAGGTCCTACAGCTAAAATTTCAAGTCTCTAGCTCTTATAGGTTCTGAGATCCTTGCGTTCATACATACGGACGGACGGACGGACGGACAGACAGACGGACATGACTAGATCGACTCGGCTATTGATGCTGATCAAGAATATATATACTTTATGGGGTCGGAGATGCTTCCTTCTGCCTGTTACATACATTTGCACAAATACATTATACCCTTTTTAACCATTTTCAATGGGTTCAGGGTATAATAAATGTTTTATTAACAGATGTCGTTTCATCGATAAGTATTATGTCATGGTTGCACAGATATAGAAAATATTGCAATACCCATCCTCAATGCAGACATGTTTACATGTTTAATTCTAACCTAAATTCTTTAAAAATTCATTATGTTTCTGCTTTGGCAATTTTTTGTCAAAACATCCTCTATCAATAAATATGTTGAAAGATATCTCAGGTTGATGTTCCCCTCTTTAACAATATGCCGTACAAAGTGTATCTTATATGTATGTTTTGCTCTCCCATAATAAAGAATTTCTAGCGAGTTGTTTTTCACCCAAATTATCGCAACATATGGCAGTTGGCGTGCTTGTTTCGCCACAGTCTATCTCTACAGTAAGTCTCCGCAACGCTACTGCCTCCTTGCATGCGGTAGATAATACTATGTACTCCGATTCTGTGATACTGAGTGCTGCCACATCAGTTCGCCAATGAGTGATTGGAAGGGCTGCGCATCCACTTTGCGAATATCCTCACTTTTACGAACATTTTGGTATCCTGCCTCCATGGGCTCGACTGCAGTCTTCCATACTTTGCCGACCGGCATATCGCGTATGTATTGCATCTGACATAAGGTGATCTCACCAACATTTTGTATTCCCGTTGGACCTCCATGTCTAGGGACAACTACAAACGTGGTACCTCGTCTGTCAGGTTTTACGACAACGTCTGAGCCACTGTCATTATATAAGCCGACGTTGGCTTCATCGTATGAGCTATCTGCCTGTGTTCGATTAACCCTCGGTATTTTTTGCACCCGTTGGTGCAAACATAATGGCTCCAGTATAACTGCCTATTGCTCATCGAATAGCACATCCCTCTTTTCGATCACATGTCCAGAGCTCGGATTAAGTAAACGATATCCTTTTGAATTTCTCGCATATCCGATCATTCGATATTCTTGTCCGTTGGCACTGAATATGCTTGCCGCTTATCTTTTTCCAAAGCTACTTCAAAAAGAGGGTTTTTTACCATTCCATGCTTCCATTGGCGTCACATTGATAAGCGCACTCGTGGGTGATCGGTTGCGCAAATAAACCGCTATGGCTATCGCCTCCGCCCATAAAGACTTTAAGCGAAAGTGTACTAGTAGGCAACGTGGTATTTTAACCAACTTATGGTCTGCCCTTTCAGCCTGCCGTTTAGCTAGTATCGCCCAATCAACGCACAGAAAGGCGGGTGTAGAGACACGTGTTTGGGCTATTGTAACTAAGTGTTTGGCTCCTCCACGTAAGCCATGATGTTTCACGAGTTGGTCACGACGATAAGGGCTGCAAATCGAAAAATTCAACAGCCGACAGTTTCTGGCCGCAAGAGTAGACCTGTGTAATCAGACAATCAAGATTACTTTAATCATATGACGGGTATTTAAGAAGTTTCTAGTAAAGTCCCTGAAAATGACCTATTTATCGTGTTGGTTGATTTTAATTTATTTTGATTTACATCTGTTGGTCATTTTTGAACGCCGAAAATTACCTTGTACTATCAGCACAGCATTACTTTATTGATTGCATGCTTCATTTTTCGGTGTTTCAAATGAATTCAATTTTTAATTTTTTGAATAGAATACGGGATCTAGTATTTGTCATCGATTACCTTAATGCTAATGTGTCCAGGTCCTCTCCTCTATCTTTTTCCGAGGATGCAACTAGCCCGCCGTTGCTTTCGCAAAGGAAACGTTTCCTTGCTTAATTAACCTATTCATGCAACTGATTAATCTTTCTCATATGACGCGGTTGGTATGAACAATTTTTTTTATAACACCCTTAATTTCCTTTTAGATGAAAGTATTCCCAGTTCAATCCCATGCTTCTTCTTAGTCACCCTAGCTTACTCCCAGGCTATCAAACCTAAAAAATAAAATGTCTAAATATTTTAAAAAGTTAAAAAAGTCTGGATTGATTGCTGCTTTAAGCTCTTGAAAATCGGACAATATTGCTAGTTGTCTGCTCAAGAAGGGTAGTGCTTCCCTTCTTCATCGATTGCTAAAACTATCTATCCCTTTAATTTTCTGTGTTTCCATCTGTTTGGAAAGAATCTTATATCATTTGTCCCCACAAAAGAGGCAAAAAGTCTGATATAACAAATTACAAGGGATACTTAAAATTTCCGCTATCCCTAAATTATTTGTGTGCGAAACAGTGACTGAGTTATGCATATTATGTTGGGGTTTTGAAATATATATTGTATTTTTTTACTATTTAATTTGTTGCTCATTTTTTTTGCCGCATGTTTCTTCATGCTCTATCCGATACAGTAAGCTATATCCATAAATCGATATACTTTTTTATAAGAATTAAAATTAAAATAAAATTAAAATTGGTGGGTTATTAAACCAAACATATTACACTGAGCTTTTAGATAGGTAAATAAAAAAAAATTTTTTTTTTTTTTTTAATGACCTTTCTTTCTTTCGTGTCATCCATGCAAGTACTTGGGAAGGCTAACTCCAAGCAACCATCAGCACAGAAAGCACCCCAGAACATAAGGAAACCGCCTGCAAAGTTTATTTTTGAGAAATAACGAGGCTCCTTTATCAAACCCCTCCACTACACCGTGTATCCATCAGAGCATCTAAGTTGAATTTTTTGTATATCAGTCACCTTGGATTTCTTTGAAATACGTGCAGTGGTCTAGCGGGACACAATGAGTCTGCAGTCATGGGCAATTTGGCTTGCCGTCTTCATATAGTTGCTAACATTATTTATTATGCGTTGCTTATCTCGGTCAGAAACTTTTGTTTTTTGGATTCTCATCTTTCTGCCATATCTTCAGGGTTCATCTTCATCTTCAAAAATGTTTTGTGACTTTTTTTGACTTATTCTTCTCCTTATCTTAATATCTAGTATGCAACTCCGCATTTTTGCTGTTAATAACATGTTATGTTAGTTTGAATTAAATATCGATATCGATACATAGCACACTCCTTCCATGCTTCTTTTACAATATTCAAAACTAGCAACACATGTAGACCTAAATCATTTTCTTCCCTCCGCAGTACAACAATGGCCAGGATCGTATTGAATCTGTTCAGAACCAATTTCTGCTTTTTGCATTACGAGGTTTAAATTAGGACCTCAATCTTCGGTTGCCATCCTACTCCAGCAGGCTTCTTCTTCTTGATCTACCGCCGTTAACCAACCGTTGGACAATGCTCGGTGTTGTCTTCCTACATAAGTTGATTGTTGGAGACATAGCTTGTTTTTTTCTGTTAGGGCGTCTTCAATTCTCTGTCAACGTGCACAACTGATTACGCAATTACAATAGTTTGTATTCCGTTCTCTCCCCCGAACACGTTATAAATTTTCCCCATCTGGTCGGTGATTTCCCATCACTATCTTTTTGTTCTATCTACCTAACAGTCTATATATCTAGTATAAATTTCTTTACTTTGTTAACAACTTGTTTGTTTCTTTTTTCCTATTTATTGTATTTTCTTAACTAATATAGTAAATTAATATTATTTTTAATATTTTCTTAAGAACACTATTTTCTCTACTTACACCCTTCTTCTTAGCTGTAGGCTCTAATAGCGTTACTGACGGGCAAATAAAACACCTCCATCGGTCGGTGATGCTATTGTGTTTTCCAACTAGGTTTTTAGCATTTAATTTTTATAATGTGACGTATTGAATAATTAAGAAGTCACTCGTTTTTGTCTACCATTAATAAATAAATACGCTTTCTATCACTGTCAAATATTATACAGTTCCAATCGTCCGCGTGGTGGCGGTCAACATTATATATTAACCAAACAGCAAATACAAGGCGGTTATTCCGATTTTCTTACTGATAAAGCTTTTTTTATAACTTCACCATTTTAATCATATGCACAGTGGTGGGAACAACACCGATTTATAACTTCTGGTTAGCGTAAGTCCCTGGTGTTAAAGATTAGAGATTTCATTAATGGCGGCATTTCCGACCAAAAAATGTATACTCTTGCTTGAACGTAATCAATTTAGAATTGCAAATCTGTGTTCTTGGCGAAAATGATGTATTATTGTTACTATTATATGCAACGTTTCTTTTATAGACTTTGTAACATTCGTAAAATATTTAATATATTGTAACAATGAAACTTACTGAGGAGGTTGGGCCAATCCGTCGTGTGGTGGCCGTTCAATATCAAAGTCCTTTGGGAAGTAAGGTGAAGTATCTGGTCTAAAGTCAGTACCTGGAGGCAAATAGGTGTATGTTTTCACAGGGTCTGGTATAAGATTTTGCCTAGTGAATGAAACGATTTTAGCAGTATAGTAAACATAAAAATATTGTATATATACCTAAATGTTTGAGTGTACGGACTAGGGTCGCTTACGCCAAACTTGTTTTCTACGCGTATTCTAAACTTATAATCCCTAAACGGTTCAAGGTTTTTAATATCAAGTGCACAACTACGGATTCCAGTTCTTAATGTATGCCAATCACCATCTGGTAAGTCCAGTCTTTCGACCTATTTTTATCAAAAATAAGTATATTATTTAAGCACTCGTAAGATAAGATGATGTATATAACAACTTACCTGATATGTGACAGGATAGCGAGGGGTTAATGGTAACGACGGATTCCAGGATAATAGAAGACGCCGATCTGTCATTCTTGAGATAATAGGACCTTCCGGTAGAGGAGGTGGAGCACCGGTTTTTTTATACTGTTTAAAGTCTGTGTACTGCTCTCCTAAAGGACGTTGATGCGAATCTATTACTATTAAAATTACAAAAAAGAAAATACTTATTAAATTGTATATTTGTGATTTCGTATATATTAGCATTTTAATTTACTGTCAAAAAGATAAACCATACAGAAAACTTTCAATAAAAACAAACAGCAAACTTGCTATAAAGTGATAGTTGGAGTACCCAGATATCATTAGCCTAGATTCGACTTGCCGTTACAAAAATTCAAACTTTTTTTCTATATGTTCATGACCAAAAACACACAAACGCTCGGCTATTTTGTTATAGCGGACACGAGGCGTCCGCGACGATTGATGAACATGAACAAAATCTTGTACGGCCGTCGACTCCCAGTCGGCCGGATATGTTAAGTCTTCCATAACAAAAGCCGTATATTATTTAAGCGACACCGCTCACAACGGTGCTATCGAGATCCCTTCCCAATTTTGGATACATAAAAGAACCCGATGACTCATGGAAAACTTCATGCTCATGAATACTCACTTTCCTAATCTTTATTCGACTAACGTTCAACACACACACACCTGTGGTTACCAGGCTCAGTTGATGTATGATTTCCTGTATAAAAGCAACTTCAAATGGGCTATAAATAGTTTGAAGCTCTATTAGTCCGCAATTGCATTTAATGCTGACCTTGCATTTCCGCAAGTGTCGCAATGCCTCGGCTAGTAAATCCGCTTATTTGGTGCTATTTCAACGCACGCTTCGGCCGTCCGATCTTTGATGCCCTCTCACAAGAATTAAGACCGTACTTAAATCCTGTTGTTCCCGGGTCAACTTTAGCTGTACGTGTCTGCACCTTAATCAGAGTAAGACCGCGACAAGAGTCAATACAATAGAAGAGCCAGATGTCATGATATGAAAGGCTAAGAAGTCGAAGCGGATTTCATCTTGTTGATGTACTTCTGATTGGCTTCGCTCAGTTGGTGCAAGAAGGGTATTCTTAAAACTGTCCGGTGTTCTGTAATATTTAAAACGAGTGAGGTGGCAAGACCTGGAGCTCGCTTTGGGAGTCCGTTTCGATTAACAAATCTTGTCCCAAAATGTAACCAGATATCTGCGTTTCACCCTTGCCGGGTTCTCGCCATCATCTGTCGCTACTATCTCCTGCTGTTCGGATTTGTCGGTAACTTCTTTTACTTTGTTCTTGCCATACCAGAATCTAGATGATGGGAAAGATTTTACTACCTCATGCTGTATGTCAGCTTATTTTGGAAGGTCGCAATGTATTGCATTCACAACATCTCGTTTTATGCAAAACTTTAGTGACTCGAAGGTTTTAATTTTGTCCGTAAAGTATATTGTGTGGTGCACGTTTGGTCAAACAGAAGGAAGGTGCGTTTGAACGGGAATCTTTCAAAATTATCTGGTTCCTAAACAGTATAGTGTTTTTTCTGAGGCCTTAATTTACGAGAGTGAGATTTCGCTACGAATGGTGGCTGCAGTCGACTCTGCATCGTCTTGCAGCGCATTCAAATAGCTGTCACATAATTTTCCTTCCTCGGCTAATTAATCATTTTAGCATTAGATTCACCGATCATTCTTTCCACCTCTTGAGTTTCGAATTTGTGTTTCTGTCTGCCGTCGAACGTGATCTCCGCCTAACGAAGGTCGCAAGTCCATAAGCAAAGGCGTGTGTCGTTAGATCAAACGGCTTCTTAAAGTCTGGGTAACGAAGCATAACGTCCTCTGAGGATAATATACTTCGCAATCTCTTAAGGGCATCTCGCTGTGTACTGTTAAAATTTATTGGAATTTTTTTTGATATTTGCTTGCTAAAATAACCATTCTCCCTTCTGTGAGAGGCCTTCCAATTGCTCCGAAATTCTAAATAAAGCACCTGTAGAAGCTAGATAGTCGTAAAAATGACCTAAATGAGAACAAGCTGTCAGGTTCTAAAAACTCTTCGTTCATTCAATTTCTGAGAAAATTATGATATCGACAACGTAAACATAGCCAATCGCTCTTTGGAATATGCTGCCCGCGTTTTTTAGTGCTTGATATAAATATACTATTCTTGCAGCTACATGTCAAGTTTGGTGACTCTAGCTCTTAAAATTTAGAGATTTGTTCAAAAAGCGCGATATCGATTACTTGGAAACGGGGTAACTAAGCGATTATCGGAGGACCTCCATTTCAAGTCTATAGCTCTTATAGGTTCTGATATCCTTGCGTTCATACTTACGGACGGACGGACAGACAGATAGACATGGCTAGATTGACTCGGCTATTGATGCTGAATATGAATATATATATATATTGGTTCGGAAATGCTTCCTTCTGCCTGTTACATACATTTGCACAAATACAATATACCCATTTTAAATGGGTTCAGGGTATAAAAAGCCATAATGAGCAAAGTATGTGGTCGTGGTTTCTATTGATGACAAGAATGCTCTAGTTAGAAGTGTCTGGCCTAGAGATGCCCTCGCGCATGCTCTCGCTCCCTTTCTCTTTATGCAAAATATAACTAACTATTTAAATATGCGAAAGGTTTTAACAAGCATTATTAAACAAATTATTATTTCATTTAATGTGTAGCTGGGAAAAGCTGGACTGCTAATATCTTGATCCGTGTACAACTACTAAAGTAAAAAGCAATGCCCATTACGATGTGCGAACGGTAGCGGATATTGAAGGTCATTCGAATACTTCGACAATTTACGATAAGATGAAATTATGGCGATATATAGATAACAATGAGGATGTATGTCCGTCCGTATATATGCATGCGACGATCTTAAAACATATAAGAGCTAGTGAGAAATTTGAAATTTGGACGTAGCTCTTCCTAGTGCTCGCGTAGTTTGTTTGCGGTCATCGATAACTTGGCTCGATTCCAAGCAATCACTAAAAACCGATATCCTATTCTTGTTTTTGAACGCACCTCTTCGGTTCTAAGAGCTAGAATAACCAAATTTTACATTTAGCTTCTTAAATAGTATATCCTGATCAAGTATAAGTTATTTTATAGCTATCTCTTCTCCACGCCTCCACTCCATCGATATAAATCAAATAAATAAATCAATTGGAAACAACCAAATCAATTGAAGAAAGAAGTTGGAGAATGGATGCCCTTATGCAAATAGAAAGACACATCCTTATTCAGCTCCCCAGTGATAACGTGCATTTCAGCCTTCAACGACTAGCAACTTGAGACGAAGCTCATTTAAGGCACATTCTAGGTGTTCTACTTCCCACACAAAGCACGGAAGTCCAGGGGCAGATGTTGCGTCTGTTGGTGATGTTGATAATGGTGTGGTAGTTGGAACTGCAGGTTGAGTTGACATTTCATTGCTTTTGGAGTTAATAATGTTGCAGCTCTTCTCTGATTCTACTGATGATATTGTTGATGCTGATGTCGCTATTGCGGCTGATGACGTTGACGCTGCATTAAATCGGAGCACTCTGACTCAACTGTACGGTACGTTTACTGTTTACTCAGTTTGGGCTGTTTTTTAAGGAGATGTTACACTTTTTGGCAGTATAGCAAGGTTGCCCCATATTAAGGCAGCGATAGCATTATGGAATGTGAACGTTGAAATATTCAAATGTACTTTTAGATGGCATCTGTTTTTTAATGGCGAACAGACATGTTTCTTATTGTTTTTATACCCTTGAAGAGAGATATCATAATTTTTTCATGAAATGTGTAATGCATACAAGGAGACATCTCCGACCTCATAAAGTATATGTATTCTAGATCAGCATCAACAGCCGAGTTGATATAGCCATGTCCGTCTCTCTGTTTCTATGCAAACTTGTCTGTGAGTTTTAAAACAGTGGTCTTGAAAATTTGCATAGGTCCGCACTATTCTCACGATCACCAAAAAGGAAATGTCTACAAGGGTATTAAATATACGGCGTGCCGAAGGTATCCTTATTTTTGCATTAATTTTTTTTTAAGCACAGGCGTGTAAAAACTAATATTTTAAAATGAATTTTCTTAAAAGCTGTTATTTGTCGGTTATTTTTGTTTAATCGTGAGTCTATGCTTGTGACTTTTGTAATTAATCATATAAATTAAACAATTTCTGAATTTGTGTTTTGTTCATTTTTATTTGTGCGCTTGCTCTAGTAGCTCTGTGGGTAAGCTGCTTGCTGCTGCTTTTGTTACAGTAGTAACTTCCTATTCATGGATCATAAAATTTTCTGCTTCAAACACTTTGCCAACGGCAGATTACGGCAAATCAATTAAGCACACAAATATGGCTACGCGATTCTGTTGTTTCCGTAGGACTAGTGGGAGAAATTACCGCCCTCTATAATTGTTACACTATATTTGCGATCCGTGTTGGTAGGTTGATGTCGTTGGGTGTCTATCCAGCAGATGACCGACTGCAAATATAAAGCCCACAACTCCGATCACGCAGCAGCTCATCTCTTTTGCTATTCCGGTAGCTGTGAGACCTTATACAGCTGATCTTCTATGGGCACAAGTTCGGTTCCCGAATATAAATCGGTACGGAAAAAACAGACTGGTTATGGTTATCCGAGTCGTCAGCCGCTCCTACAGAGCGACAGCAACAACTAAATTTATGATTTCTCATCGGATACTAAAGAAAAAAATTCAAGCCAATGTATAGTGTACAAATTACAATTTGCATTTCAAGGGATATTTCATCCCTCAAAATAAGTGTGCTACATGAAAAACTTACAAACATCTGTTGTATAGGGTTTAAGACCGAACTCTTAATAGTAAATGAATACAAAGCTAAAAAGAAAATTCTTTCTGGGATTTTAATACCGACTCCATCTAGAGGCGCTACAACTTTAGTTGCTGCGTCCAGAAAATAACTTCCCCTCTATTGGCTACATGCATGTTAAGAGTTTTTAAATTTAAATAAGCTAATTTTTTTATTTTTCTTTCAATTACAGGTGTGATGAAGTATGCCATGTCGGAGGAGGAGGAGTACTTATTGCTCCTTCGTCGGAACACATTAAGATATCATCTCGGATTTCAAGTTTGTGGTTGTACAAGTATAATTTGGTAGAATTTGCGCTTTTATATATTGCCTCACTATCTAATATGTCTATTTATCTAAGCCATCTTAGCCCTATTAAATCTAGATCCTCCCTGCTTTCCAATAATGACGTCTTGGTCTTTCTTGGCGACTTCAGTCATCCAGATGTTGTCCTTGTCATTGGATTCAACCTTTCTGTTGCATTCTACCATGTATGAATTTATTGATGATCAACATGAGTTGTCTTTCTTACAGGTTAATCTGGTTAATCGAAACTCAAGAGACAGATCTGTTGATTTGATTTTTGTGTTGGATTATTTCAGCAGCTTTGTGCACAGGATTAAACAGATTTATGTCCCGGTATCTATGAATGAATTAAAACCGACGGATCGAATAAATAAAGCTCAACGATCTTATTCTGCAAGTCGACTGGTCCCCAATGTTCAATTGTGCAGACATTGATGTGGCCATTAAATTATTTTATTGGATACTACTTTGATTAGCTAACGAAATCTGACAGGCCTCCCTGGTTTTAAAAGGATATGATAAATTAAGTCGAAATGTAATAAACCGTGCTATGCAGTTGCCATATTAAAATTTTCTACGCAAAATTTCATATCCCACCGTCGCCGTTGGCTCCTTTCGGGCATTGCCGATCTGTTAGCAGACTTTTTGCAAGCTAAACTGATGGTCTACCCGCTTGTGTGCTTAGGTCCCCTGCTGCAGCGCTTTGTAATCTATCTTACAACTTTTTGTGTTGTTTGTTAACACTTCATCTTTCCCTGCCACATCGGGTATCATTTCTCTCCATAAAATGGGAGTAAATCTGATGTTCGAAACTATTTCCAAATCATTCTTTGAGAATAGTAACATCAAAACTGAAACATTTATGCGGCTCTATTATTTTAGCATCCTAGCATGGGTTCATTAACATTGTTGATTATATTTCCCTAGTCATTAATGGTATTAAGAATCGAATTAAGACTATCATCATTTATGAAGGTTTTAATTTAGCTTTCAATCCTTATTTCTACCAAAGTTGTGCCTTTTCGCTATCCCGGGCAATATTCTCAGAGTATTTGAGTAAAAGAATTCAAAAGGTTCTTTCTTTCAGAAATTTATATTCAGAATGTAGCTAGGTTACCTCTGCGGTGTTCCAAGGTAATCATCTTGGCCCGCTACTCTTCACACTTTTTATCAAAGACCTTTCCTCGATATTGCGTTAGTCTTGAGTACTATTGTATGCCAATGATGTAAAGAATGCCTTTCATTATTAGTGGTTATCGAAACTGTTGCAAATGTAAGGCTTTCTTTAGAAAATCTCCCCAAATGGTTTCTTACACACTCGACAGCTTACCGTGTTGAACGTGCTAACAGTACCGGCAAGGATGTCATTCTTGATCATATACTTCAATTTGACTCTCGTGTTACAACCGTCGCTAATACGCCTAATATTATTATGCGATATTTCAGGGAGTTTGAGGATCCGTACACGGCTATTATTAGGTATGCCTCATGTGTCTAGTCGCCTTTCGGGATCTTTTGCAAAGATTACATTAAGCATCACACTCTATTCTACTCAGAATGTTCTCTTGCTCGTATAAAATCTTCTATTCTAGACAATTAACAAGCATATTAAGTTTCACGACAGTTGGGCGAGAGTTGGGATGCAGCACGTTGCATCGGGGTTCGCGCGAATGTTGATAGGTGGACACATGCAGCCCATCAAATAATCTGCATTCGTGTGGTACGTATTTTTATTTTCAACATTAGAAGCTGCATCAGATGTTGCCCTCCAGTCGTATCTCATTTATTTTTCTGGCCAGTGATCTAGGGACGCATGAAAGTTTCACTCCCATCTGCATCAGCCATACCCCCTGGCGTGCACCAGCCACACGCGGTCAATCAAATTTGCGAAGGCGTACCACAACATTAAGTAAATGCCGCTCTAATAGATAAAGTGTTCTTAGGCAGAGCCAGACACACAGCACCCCCGCGTCGCTCCTGCTAGAACTAAAACCTTGTCGCTTTTTTTCTACTCTCAGACTACACCGAAACTTAATAAAAACAAAATATAATACAAAACAAATCTGCGTTGTTAACAAATAAAAAATGGACGGAATCACAAATGCAAAATCGCAATTAAATATTTTTAATTCTGTTTTCTGTAGAGGTCATCTAAAGATTAATTGCCGATAAACTTAGAGGATTGGATCGAGTTTATTTGAAATATTTGATAGCTAGCACTTTTTTAACGAAGTCTTAGTATGTAGCTTTTCATATGCCTAATAATGACCATATAAATGTTGTAGTATTCAAATCCGTGTTTACCTTTTTTTTTCATACATTTTATTTAAATATTACTCAATATACATACACTTACCATCATAAAGTAGCTCGGCATTACAGACTTCCTCGCCATAGGGGTTGTATATGCGACAGGAATAGCGTCCCACATCGGCTTCCGTAACATTTTTGATAGTTAAACGTAAAAGACCATTAGACTCTTTTTCTGCTTCAATTTTTTCAGATGGAAATAGTTTTTGATCATTTTTAAACCATTCCACCTCTGGTTCCGGATAACCTACTGCACAAGCAGTAAACTTCGCTGTCATACCTTCGTATACATCACAATCTCCAATTTTCTTAAGAAATACTGGTGCTTCAGACCGCATGTGCTTTTTACTAAAAAAATTGAAGTTTAGATCCATGAGAAATATTCATCAATAAAAATACTTACAGTTCATTAACAACTTCTAAGCGACCTTGGGTAATATCTTTCCCTTCCTTATTGGAGGCAATGCATTTATATTCACCTATATCAGCCGCTTGACAATCATTGACTATAAGTAGGTGATGATCTCCATCATTTTTAATAGCGTATTTTTCCGACACCTCTATTGGCTTATTTTGAAAGAACCATGTAAGTTCTGGATATGGGACACCAGAAACAGTGACTGGAATTTTGGCGTTGTTTCCAAAAACTTGTTGTTGATCCGATATTTTTTGGGTAAATATTGGTGGCTTGTAAACTTTTCTTACATTTGCATTACACAAAGATGAATCCTCTCCTAAGGGGTTAGCTAACAGACAAGAATAATTACCCGAGTCTGAGGTTTTAACAGGTTTTATATTTAGACCGACGTGTTTGCCATCGCAAGTCATTAACAAGCGGTCGCTTGGGTGTAAAAGAACTCCATCCTTGGACCACATTACCTCTGGCATTGGATTTGCTATAAACGGTGCAGATAATATGAGCTCTTCTCCTTCGTCTGCATTCACATCCCTTAAACCTGAAACGAATTGTGGGGCTTCTTCTGTAGATGTTTCGTCCGTTTTTGGAGAAATATACAGTTTTGCCTTGGAGGAGGTTGATCCTTCTGGATTTTTAGCAATAACCTCATATAATCCGGAATCTGATGGAATTGTTTTATCTAATATTAAGCTGAAAGTACTGTCAGGGTTTTCCACAATAGCAATATGTTTGTTTTCAGGCAATATTTCATGACCGTTGTGAAACCATTGAAGAGTTGGTTTTGGGCTTCCCATAACCTTTACATCCATTTTGACAGGAAATCCTTCAACACTTGCTGCATCTTGTAGCTCGGCAATGAATGTAGGCTTTGATTCTTTGGCAAGTATTTCCACTTTTGCGGCGCCTTCTTCTTCGCCTTCCTTATTTATAATCATACATTTATATATTCCAGCATCGTTTGCATCGACAGAATCAACACTGGATTTAAATTGAATATGTAAATAAAAAAATGCATTTGAAAATAATAATTTATTCGAAACAGCTTACCTCAAGCCGATTTGTCCATTGGGATTATTAATAAAATTAATGTTTGAACTAGGGCGTAGAAGCATACCATCCTTATACCACTTTACTTCGGGGGCAGGAAAGCCAATGACTTGAGCGGTTAGTTTCAATGGTTCTCCCACAATGATAGACTGGTTTTCAATGGGCTTCAGAAATTTCGGATGCATTTCTTTTGCTGTAAGAGGAAACTAAAGTTATTAAAATAATAATTACTTAAACGGAAGCACTAAGAGTGCAACCTTGCTTTTTGATTGATTGACCAAGTAACAAAAACAATACTTATATCGTTAAGTTTTTTTTTTTGTAAAGATTTTTTTATACTCAGTTCACTGCATAGCTTTGAAATCTACTTGGACCCCGGCATTTACATTTTATGTGTGCATGTGCATTCATGCCAATCAAAACATTAGTCAAGAACCAGCTATTTTTTTTCAATGAGTGAGAAAATAACGAGATGCCATGACTATGGTAGACTTATTTGCACATGCTGTACACTTATTCAAATGATCTCATATGTATGGTTTTGTACAGTCAGATAACATTAGAAGAATCTGATTTATAAATTTTAAAAGGTCCCCTTAACGGTTTGTTGAATTCTATGAAAATCTGTAACTTAAAAATTCAAAAACTTAAAAGCTATATTTCGGCAAGGGTATTTAACAGTCGCATGTCATTAAATAATTAAATCTTTAGGAATTGAATTTTATGGTGACATTTGAGCTAAGCCCTGTAAAAGACCGTGCCAGTCGTCCAAAGAGTGAGAGCGAGGCAAACTCTGCACATGCATACACACAAATGTATTTGGGCTGTAAGGATTTAAGACTAACATATGTACATATATTAAGAAAAAGCATCAGCCGCAGCGACTTTGACCGCTGAGCGAAATGCAGCTTCATACTGAACGTTCGGCTTTCGAGGCCGGCGTTCGGCTGACACTCTCAGCAGTCTTACTCTATCTGGGCACGCTAAAATGGGTGCAAGCACCCATGGGGCTCACTCGTTGCGATTTATCGTGTTTCGATTATTCTGCTGTTTGACATATCTATGCATTGTATAGTTAGTGGTGACGCCATATTATTTAATTCTGGCTTTACTGTATAGTGGGAATACTCGATCCCTTATACAATGCCATACGTGCAAACGTGAGTAACAAATAGAAAGATTGCAACTCTTTGCTCTGTAATTTCTGATAGTATGAAATATGAAATGACGAATCGAGTGGCAGTGAAATAATGAAAAAAATAAAAATTTTTGAATAACAAAAAACTTTTACAATGTGTCAGATCTCGTCCCTGGGTTAAATCGAGTCCAAATAATTAATTAAAATAAATATTTACGTTTCACAGCAACTGCGCACAATGCTACTTTTTGTCCATGTGGATTAGAAATTACTAATTTGTAGGCACCAGAGTCGTTTGGTTGACATTTTTCGATTTCCAATTTTACCATTCCTTCCGGTGTTGATGATAATTTTATTCTGTGAAGTAAACAAGAAGAAATGAGAAATATTAAATACGTTGTTAAAATTGTGTTTTTGTATTTGTGTTTCGTCTCTCTAAATTTTAGTGGTGATCACTAATTGAGCAGATAAATGACACTATCCAGCAAATACTGTCTTTTTCTGAAATTTGTTTGCTCATCGGTTTTAGTATTTTTTTCATACGATTTCGCTTCATAGCCATAACATACGAATATCAGCCCGCTTAAAAAAATCTACATACATATACAAGTTACGCCGAGAAACCGGATGCCGTCGCTACAAAGTAGCTGCCTTGCCCATATTTGTTGACTCTGCATTGCTGCCGGTCAACGGACACAGCGACGAAATCCGATGCCGCGCAAAAAGTGAAAATAAAAAGTGCAGCTGAGCGAGTTAGACTTAACTCAAAATAAAAAAAACCCCCAGCTGAACTTAAGCTGAGCGAGCAAAAATAAAAAACTCAACTCAAAACAATAAGTAAAACCCCAGCGGAACTAAAGCTGAGCGAGTAACAAAACAAAAAACAAAACAAAACAACACAACAGCATCGCCGGTCAGCAACACCTCAACAACTCACCACAAAGGAAATGGGATCTCTGATTGTAGACACAGGACAAAGTAAATAAATTTTTTGATTTTTAAACCTCTATATCGACTAACGGGAAGATTAAAAAACGAGAAAGAAGGGCTATCTTCGGCTTCATAGCGATTTGCCCGTATTTAAGAAGCACAGGGAAAATAGTAAATGCCGAGTATGGTTAAGATATCTTGCAAAAAACAAAAAAGTTTACCATACAACAACTTAATTTTCGACCGATCGTTCCTATGGCAGCTATATGATATAGTAGTCCGATGTACTTAAGATTATAAATGGAGGGAGCATAGTAAAATAAAAGCCGTGGTTGGTCACGATATCTTGATAAACAAAAATGTTTTCCATACAACAACTGAATTTTCGACCGATCGTTCCTACGGCAGCTATATGATATAGTGGACCGATGTTGATAGGATTTTGCTGTTGATACTGAGAATGGATATAAATACTTTATGGGGTGGGAGATGTCTCCTTCTATGCGTTACACATTTCACGCCAAAATAAAAATATCCTCTGCAAGGGTATACAAATATTTAAATAAAAAGAAAATTATAATAACTGTGTTTCTGTCAGTTGTTGAGTCCGGACAAATAAAAAGATTTAAAAAATGTCCTTTACTTTTGTCATTTAATGTCTTTCAGCAGTCACGAAGAACTTATATCCAGTTATAGGGAACTAAAGTTAGCCTAGAAAAAATCAAAAATGAAGACTAAAACTGTCGCAGAAATTTTAGAAATTGCCGTCAGGTCTGCACGCGGAGCACAGGCACGCACATTTTACGAAAAAATTCGTCAGCTAACATAACAGGTTCAAAGCGCAAGAATATCTGTCCCAGAGGTTGAAGTTTATCAACCTATAACCGTTATAGCCTTTAGATATCGTAAAGTCTATCCCGGAATTTGACGGAAGGCAGGAAAATTACGAATCGTGGAGACATGCAACGCTGCCTACGAAATTTTTAAACGGGTAGTTCTGCTGCTAAGTCAGTGGTGATAAGTTTATGTAGACGACGTAATTATCTTCTCTGAAACAAAAGAAGACCATAAGTAAGGACATCGATTCGGTCCCTAAAAGGCTTAATGATGCAGGTATGCGAGTCTCCGAGGAGAAGTCCAAGTTCTTTTAAAAAAGAGTGGAATATTTGGGATCCATCGTATACAGGGACGGGATAAAGACCTTACCTGAAAAGGTGCAAACAATCTTAAATTTCCCAGCCCCACGCTCGCTTTTTGACCTAAGATCATTTTTAGGTCTTGCGAGCTACTATCGTTGCTTTACTTAAGATAACGCCAAGCCCCTCACGGACGCGCTAAAAGGCGAATATGGGAAAATCAGTAAAAACCACTCAAGAAAAGTGGAAAACAAACTAAGCCAGAACCAGTTACATACCTTTTCAAGGCTTAAAAGTATCTGGGCTTCGGAGGATGTTCAATTAACTTACCCCGATTTAAAAAAATCATTCGACCTAACCACTGATGCCTTCTGTTATGGTCTAGGAGCTGTTCTATCCCAGAACGGCTGCCCAATCACGATGATTTCACGCACGTTGCATGACATCGAACAAAACTTTGCGACAAGCGAGAGGGGGCTGCTCGCCATCGTTTGGCCACTCAAAAGGCTTAGAAACTATTTTTATGGGGTCAGGCATCTAAATATCTTCACAGACCACCAACCACTTACGTTCGCGGTGTCCGATAAGAATTCTAACGCCAAGATAAAACGTTAGAATGCGTTCATCGATGAGCATAATGCGAATCTGATCTACAAACCGGGGAAAGAATACTTTGTGGCGGATGCCTTATCACGCCAGCTAGTAAACACTTTAGAAGATATCCCATACTCGGACGTAGCCCCCTGCCACAATGAGGAATCACTCAATACACAATAGAAACAATTGACAAGTCAGTTAACTGTTTCCGTAACCAGATTGTAATATAAGAAATTTATTTATTTTATCGAAAAAATCAGACATATAATTAGATTCTCCGAATGCGACACGCTATGGAAAACTTTGTTGGGCGCAGTAAGGGTCGATGTAGCTAACGCAATTCAATGCGAGCTACCGATATTGGCATTCATCCAACACAAACTGGTCTAAACATTTCCTTCGACAACATTTAAACACTGCAAATTCCTTGTCACAGACATTACCGACCCTTCCGAACAGAGGGAGATAGCAATCACTGAACACAACCGCGCACATCGCTCCGCCCAAGAGGACGTGAAACAAGTCTTAAGAGACTATTTCTTTCCAACAATGGATAGGCTAGCCTCGGAAGTAGCACTAAGTTGCAGAACCTGTTCGATGTCAAAATACAATCGCCACCCGATCAAACAAGACCTTGGACAGACACCTGTCAAAACCAACACTGGAGAAATAATCCACGTCGACGTATTCTCAATAGGTAGAAAGTCCTTTCTCACCTGTATCGCTAAATTTTCGAAACTCGCCATAGTACAACCGATAGAATCGCGAGCAATAGTGGATATAAAATTTCCAATCTTGCAATTGGTTAACCTTTTCCCTAAAATTGCCACAACCTACTGCGATAACGAGAAATCGTTAAACTCCGAGACTTTAACAACTTTAACATGCACTTTGTAAATACACCCTCACTACACAGCACATCAAATGGGCAAGTCGAAAGGTTCCATAGCACCCGCACCGAAATAGCTCGGTGTATAAAGATCGATAAAAAATGGACTTCACGGTGGAATTGATACTTATGGCCACAATAAAGTACAATCGTACAGTACACTCGGTAACAAATAAAAAGCTATCGAAGTAATTCACTCCGCTCCCGCCAATGTGGAGAGGGACATAAGCGAAAGAATCCAAAAGTCACAGGAAAAGACCCTAGAACAAGCGAATAGAAATCGCGAATATAAAACCTACCAAGTAAACGACAAGGTATGGTTAAAACAAAACAAACGCCTGGGTAATAAACTAACACCCCTATGTTCTGAGGAAGTGGTAGAGGCTGACCTCAGGACGACCGTTCTAATCAAAGCGAGGGTGGTCCAAAAGGACAATATTAGATAAGAAAATTTAATAATCATGGCTTAGGCTTTAAGAATTAGAAAAAAATTAGTTACTTAACTTAATCCACAAAGGTGAAGAAACAATTTTGGCAAAAAATCGGATCGCAATAACTGATTTACAGAACTTGCAATTTTCAATTACTCTCGCTAAAGCGAATCTTGTTGCTCCCGTTATCTTAGTCGATATTGACTTAAGGGAAATGGCCATTGATCACCTCACAAATAGTAGTCTAGCTTTTCAAAATAACGATTTACTGTACTTTTTAATCAAGTATCCTAAGCCCAAGTTAGTTTGTAGGAAGGTTACTGTCTACCCCGTACAGCATAGAGGAGTTTCTCTGGACTTGGAGGACGACACTGTTGCTGACTGCGGAGCCCACATCATGGCTATAAATCAGGTAAATAAACCAATTTGTATTGCACAATTTTAATGGAATTGACTTTTTGAGAATACACAAATATTCTATAGCACAATAAGATCGACTGTTGAAAATTTCATCAATATCGGTTAAGAAACACAGAAGTTATTAAAGAAAACGTGTGGTTGTATGTACATTGGCAGCCCACGTCACACAAATTCACGCTTTGGGCATATGCTGCTATTTTAATTGGTTTTTCAGTATTCATAAGTTGTTGGTTTGGTTGTTGAGTAGAGGCGGCGGCAAGTCTAATGCGAGTTCAAATTCTATCGAGGGAAGTTTTTTTGTGGTTTTTAATTTAAATGGGGCACAAAGAACATGGAGAGAAAAATGTTGAAGAAAAACTAAGAGTAATGCAAGAACAAGTGCATAGTGTGAGAATACATAATGCACCAGAGGTAGTGGTGTATAAACCAGCCAAAATCTTGGGTGACGTCATTTGTAATGATCCATTAGATATAGTGAAATCAATACCGCAATTTGATGGCAACCAAGAAATTTATGTTTCTTGACGGCAAGCTGCAACTGAAGCATATTACATTTTTAGACCGTTGCAATTATTCGCAACAAGATTGGCGGACCGGCAGACCCAACACTAGCATCTTTTGACTGGAAGGCGACTTGCCTTTGACTCTTCGTCACTTAGTCTTAGCTCAGAGGACCAGTCTATGCGGAGCCATCAAAAAATGAATCACAGAACTCAAGAGCAAATAAGTGATCAAAGCTATGAGATCAGGGCTCAGTCACAAGCTACAGCGGTCGATGAAAACTTTTCCTCTGCAAACTCATGCAATTTTTTATGGGAGAGTCTCTGCTCCCCTTCATAACTTGAACATAGCACACATCTTTTTTATAAACCAGGAAAATAAAATCAAATGGCAGACGCTCTATCGCGACAACACGTAAATGCATTAGAGAACTCTCCAGATTCAAGTGATGCCACTATTAATAGTGAAGAACCTCTAACGATTTTAGACATCAAATACTAATTGCGCAGGCAGACTTCGCTTCAATAAAAACCCTTATAATTTTTAAATATAAGGCACATTGTCCGATTTTCAGACTACAAGTCTCTATTCCAAACGCTTTTTTATATAGTAAGCAGATGATGTGAACGCCAATTTCTGCGAACTCCCAATATTAGCTGCAATCCAACACAAATTGGTTAAACCATTTTATAAACCACATTTGGGCATACCAAATATCTTTTTTTTTCCAAAGATGAAGCATTTAGCATCAGAAATGACAGCAAAGTGTAGGATTTGCTCTATGGCAAAATACAACCGACACCCAATAGAACAGGTCTTAGGAAAAACTCCTATCCCAACTTATAACGGCGAAATTCTCCACATCAACGTTTTTTCCACGGACAAGAAGTATTTTCTGATGTGCATCGATCAATTTTCCAAGTTTGCGTGGTTCAGTATTGTGACAACGAAGGGTCACTCAACTCTACAACCATAGGATCCATGACAGAAATTGAACGTAGCATGAAAATCGATAGGCAGATACAAGAAACCATTGACATTATTCTTCTCTCAACAATAGAATACACTTAGTTACTGATTGAAATCATCATGTGACGGTGGCTACCTTAAAAAAATGGCTCAAAAGCCGAGTTGTTAGCACGTCTAAATTCAGTGCCAACAAATGAGCGCGGCAATGCTCCCAGAATGGACGAATCCGACGACGGGGAGTTGCCAAGAAGCAACTTAGCAGCCCAAGAAAATTTTATACATCAGAAGAAGAGATTTTCAAGGGCACGGTGTGTCTGAAAAACTTGCGCGCAGAAATATTGGCGGCGACGACAGCGATCATTTTTCGCGATTGAATTGCGCAGTTTGAGAATGTTGCTGCATTATACAAGCTGAATGATACGCAACGTCGCATGCATTGCCAATCTAAAAGGCAGTAATTGAATTGGATGCTCGCAGATCCAACAAGGATAACGAAACCGATTGCAGAACTTTTGGATGGCCTCATCGAAAGCATTCCGTCGGATAATTAGCGTATACAGGCAAAGCTCCACAATTTTGAAAACCCCCTCAATATGCTTCGGGCATTCGCTGGTGTGCTTCTGCTGGAGCAAAGCGGGACTGTCAAAACAGGCACACCGAAGATAGTCACGAATGTCATCAGGAATGGAGAATCGTGCTATTTCATCTGCAACTTTAAGGGGCACTGGGCAAAAGAATGTCTGAAGCCAAAAAGAGAACACGGCTTATGTTACGGTTGTGGTGCAACTATTCACCTGGTGGTCCAATGCCCAGAGAGGAAGTCAAGGGCTGGCAATGAAGGAGCTCACAATTATGTAAGACGTGTAAGAATATTTTTGATGATATCGCTGACCTCTCCATTGTTTCAGAATGCCTCATAGACTCGGGCAGACCTATATCATTTATCAAGCAAAGTTATGTTCCCAAAGGAGTAGAACACCATCCACTTACAAATAAATATTTCGGGCTAAATGAAAGCCAGCTAAATACATGTGGACAAGTTTAATGTTATTATATATTCTAAAAGAAACAATTAAAATTTATTTTCATTTAATAGTGGTGTCTGACGAGTCTACGAGGTGGGTGTGGTAATGGGGAGAGATTTCATGGAAAATTGACACTTAAATATTGACCTAAACGCCTTGAAGTTGATTTCAGTCGAGTGTTCTGAAGACAAAGTAAATGAGCAATCTATTCACGCGTATTTGTTGGAGAATAAATTAATTGGAAGTAGAGACTTAGCAGAAAAATTAACAAACACTAAATTGTTAGAAGATACATTTTTAGAAAATAAATTGTTAGCAACGATAAATTGTTAGGTGACGAATCGTTAACAGGGAAGTGTGTAGACGGTAGATAGTTTGATGAAAAATTGTTAGACAAATCGTTAGAGAAGAAGGAAGGAACCGAGGGGGACCCAGTTAGTACAGAGAGTTCAAATTTTAGGGATTTTGAAAACAAAATGTTACAAATAAATGTTTCAGATACGGAAAGTAGTGGAAAGGCTTACAACATTGGAGAGCAAGTAGGTTATGCATTAAGAAACAAATTTATACGGATGCTAGATGTGGCATACATAAAGGCAAAAAGGCCTGATAACCCTAAAATTAGGTACAAAATGAAGATTACAGTCGAAAAAGCGAAACCATTTAGTTTCTCGCCAAGACGGTTGTCGTACACAGAAAAAGATAAGTTACAATAAATGTTAGACGAATACCTTTAAGATGGCATCATTCAACCCAGTAGCTCCGAATATGCTTTTGCAATTTGTTTATTTTATGGTTTTAGTTAAGAAAAAAAATACTAAATTTGAGAATGTGTATTGACTTCAGAAGACTAAATAAAATCACGATTAAAGACTAATATCCGTTGCCTTTAATCGACGACTTGTTAGATAGGCTTGTATGTAAAAGCATATTTACTAAGCTTGATTTTAAAACCGGCTATTTTCACGTTTTTGTCGAGAAGGAATCTGTAAAATACACATCTTTCGTGACGCCTTTGCATTTTTGAGAATGCCCATGGGATTGAAAACGTCCTCTCAAGTATTAAAAAGATTTAATAATAGCATATATTTCGGGCATGATAAATGATAATTAAGAAACCATATGTATGGATGATATTAGGCTGGATAAATGCGATTTTATGCAAGACCATAAAAAATATTATGGGTTCCAAATCTCCAAAGACGATGAAAAAGGTTTGGATCACTAAAAAAATTTCCGACACCAGATAAAACTCAAGCAGTTCAAAGTTTTTTGGAACTCTGCTCGTATTTTAGAAGATTTATTAAGGATTTCTCAATAATCGCAAAACCTTTATATGATTTGTTGAGAAAAGACAAAACATTTCAGTTTGGGGAAAACGAGCTATCTAAAGGAAAGATTGTTGGAAGCACCTTTACTGTCGATTTGTGATCACAAAGATGACATTGAGTTGCATTGTGATGCAAGTGCTTTAGGATTTGAAGCAGTATTGATGCAGAAGAAACGAGTTGGCAGATTGCATCCGACATATTACTTTTCAAAGCGAAAAACTGAGACGGAAGCGAAATACCACAGCTTTGATCTGGAGACTTTAGCCATTATATATGCATTACGAAGATTCAGAATATGCTTGGAAGGAAGGCAGTTTAAAATCGTAACTGAGTGCAATTCACTGACATTGACTTTGAACAAGATTGACCTTAGTCCTATAATTGCAAGATATGCGTTAGAGCTACAAGAATTCGATTATTTGTAAATATATAGAGTAGATAAGCAAATGCAACACGTTGCATTGTCGAGATGTCATAACACGATTATGATAACGGAAGAAAATAGCTTGGAAACCAATTTAGTAATTTGTCAAACAAAAGACGAGAAAACAAAGGATATAAGAAACTTGTTAGGATTAGCTGAGCTTTAATTGTTTAGAATTAGAAACGGAGTAATATATAGAAAGATTAATGACAAAATATAGCTTTTCTATGTGCCAGAAGGGATGGAGGACCACGTATAAATATCATGACGAACTTGGGCACATTGGCAGGGACAAGATGTTAGACGCAATAGGAAAAACCTACTGCTTCCCGATCATTTTTTTTTTTTTTAACATAATTATTATTTATTTTATTTAAAATCTGCCCCTTTTTTGGGCAATAATTAAATGTTTTCTTTGACCTATGGCAGTTATGTATTGCGTGTATCTATGTGTCTGTTTTGTGTGTTTAGTGTAGGGGAAGCAGTGGAATTTGTGGAGTTAGACTCTTTGGGGGAGGTCAAGTGGGTGTTTCCTTTTGAGCCGTCTTGTTGTTGAGTTGATGTTTAAAAGGTTGGTGGCAAGATTATTTGGGTGGTTGCCTAGTCTGGCGATGTAGCGATCACTCAACTTGGCAATTACCTCTTTAACCCAAGGTATATTAAGCTGGCTGTGAATTGTGGTATTTTCATGGTAAATATGCGCGTTAGATAAAATTCGCAGAGCTTTATTTTGAAACCGCTGAATAATGTTCAGGTTGCTCTTGCTGGCGGTACCCCAAAGATGGATGCCGTAAGTCCATGTTGGCTTGATAATTGTTTTATAGATTATTAGCTTGACGCGAAGCTTCAATTTGGACTGTCTACCAATCAGCCAGTAATATTTTTTTAGCTTGTTTTCAGCCTGCTTTCTTTTGCGCACAATGTGTTCACGCCATGTCAGCCGTCTGTCGAGTGTGATGCCAAGATAATTGGGCGTTGTGCTTACCGGAATCTGTAATCCATCTAGGAAAACTTGAGGGCAGTTCCCTTTGCGCAGCGTAAAGGTTTCCCGATCATGAAAAGAAAAGTATTGACTCACATTGAAAACTGTTTAAAGTGCATAGCATTCTCACCTAAGAGAGGAAAAGGAGATGGGCTATTGCACAGCATACCAAAGGGCCACAAACCTTTTGACTTAGTCCATATAAATCATTACGGACCGGTTGACAACAGCAGAGCAAAGAAATATATACAAAGAAATATATCCAGTTGTAGATGGGTTCAAAAAATTTGTGAGATTATATACCACAAAGACAATAAACAGCAAGAAAGTGATTAAGACATTGAAGGGTTATTTTCGTTCTTACAGTAGGCCGAATTGCATAATATCTGATCGGGGAAGCTGTTTCACATCCGCCGTATTTGACGAATTTTTAGAAGAATCAAACGTGAAACATATCAAGATAGCAACGCGCTCGCCGCAAGCCAATGGGCAAGTAGAGCGAATTAATAGAAGTTTAGGACCAATGATTGCGATACTTACCGAACCTGAAAACGGACAGACCTGGGACATTATGATCGAAAAAGTAGAACACACTTTGAATAACACTCAGCATAAGCAGTAGCACCAAGCATTTTTCTAGCACAATGATATTTGGGTTAGCACAAAAAGGATAAATTATTGGCGAACTAAGTGAAAAATTAGAGGAAACAAAACCATTAGACGCAGCAGACGACCGAAATTTAGAAGATATTAGACAAAAACTGCAGCACAACCAATCAGTAGCGCAGGCGAGAAATGAAAACTTTTATAACAAAAAGCGGAAAGTTCCGAACAAATACAATGTTGGATATTTCGTTATGGTAGAAAACTTTGACAGCACTGCAGGAGTTTCTAGAAAGCTAATACATAAAAATAAGGGCCCATATATAAGGTGTTAAAAAATTATAGGCTCTAGCTCAAAGACATTGAGGGTTTTCAGTTATCTCGAAATCGTTATCAAGGCGTTTGGAGTGCTCAGAACATAAGACATTGAATACAAAATTGAATATGTGAAACACGAAATTGTTCAAGTAGTATAAAATAAGTAAACTCAAATGTTAGTTTAAGAAGCCAATGACGCATACCTGTAAACATATATATCATTCAAGCAAATACACAATTGTAATCTATATTTAAAAATATTTGGCTGAGATCGAGGACAATCTCATGGTCAGGATGGCCGAGTTGTAGCAGGCTGAGAGCAACACAACAGTAAAGCTGCACCTCCTATCGATAGCTAGCTGTTAAGCATTGTTCGATAACTAACAAAAGAGTGTTAGACAAATATAGAAGGTCTTGGAGTTAGTATTTAGCAGAGTAGCACATAAAGAGGACGTGATTGTGATTTGAAGAAATTTAGGATTTTTAAATTATAACGGCTCCTACAAACATAAGCAGAAGCAACAGAGAATACCCAGTAGGGGACAAAGTTTGCATAAAAACAAACAAACGACTAGGGAATGAGTTGACGCCGCTTTGTTCGGAAGAAGTTATAGAAGCCGATTTGGGCCCGACAGTTCCTATTAGGGGTAGATGCTGCCCTACCCTAGAAATCTAAGACTTCTTTGCCAAGGAAAACATATGACTGATCCTTACCACGGACATCACACATATAGAAACATTGCTGGCCACTTTAGGAGTTCATCACTGGTAGTATAAACATACTGGGTACTGCATCAAAATTAATAGCAGGAAGACCCGATTTTGATGATTGGTACTGGTACTCAGTAACTGATCAAATAGAAATACATACAAAAGTACAGGTTCAGTTTAACGAGATCAAGAAGACTTTCAACGCCATTAATAAAGCGGACAGTCTGGACACAGAACTCTTGTATGAACAATTTTTAGCGAAAAACAGGATAGCAATAACTTTGTCGCAAATAGCCCCGATCAGGTCTACCATTTTGGATGACATTGATGTTGAAGAAATAAATGATGAACGTCTTACCAATGTTAGCATATCAGACATTTTAGACGTAGCCAGCGGTAAAACATTTCAAAATGCCAATTTATTGTACTTCCTAATTATATTTCCCAAATTTATTTATAAAAAAGTTAAAGTTTACCCACTTCAGCACAATAGGAGGATTCTAGATTTTTAGGCCGGTAACACGGTCGCTGAGTATGGTGCTAGGGCCTTCGCTGTCAACGAATTAACTTATAATTGTGTTATCTTGTATGTTACCAATGTGTTGCAGGTTCTTCATGCTCAGTTCGTGGATGAAAGATATATTGAGACGTTTTAGATGTTTGGTAACAATAATTTGTTGGTTAGAGAAACCGAATGTTAGAATAGGATCCGGAGATTTTCTGGCCGTTCCCGTTACTATCCAAGGCGTTTATGGTTGCGTCATTGATAATAATCATTCCTTCGTCGACCTGGTTGAGTGTTGCATTGCGCGACAGTTTCGGATATCAGTTGTTGAGCGCAAGATGGTGTTTGCGATCTCCTGCAGAAGGTGGTGCCAACCGTCGTTCATTATCGCCTTCTCCTAGCGATTGTCCAAATACTACCCCTGTCGTGGAACCTGCCCCAGTCAGCGAAACTGCTTCAGCCCAGTTAACTTCTGGCCGAGAAGGTGGACCTACGCGAAATGTAGCCCAGATTGTTAAAAGCAATTATGGTGCATCTTTGCCGCCACCAACTCCTGTATTATCTTCAGACCCACCAGCTCCTACTTTGACTGTTGTTGCCCCTCGTAGGCAAATTTTTGAGTCTCGACTTTCGTCCGACACCACTTGTGAGTTATTGGATGCCTGTGTTGCTAGCAAATCTTCCACTAGCGTTTCAATTACTAAATTTAATTTCTCCACCCCTAGTGTTATAGCATCGTTCAAAATTAATGTTTCACATGATTTATTCCCAATCATTTGTGATCCTAAATCTTGGACTCCTCACATGATTGCTCACGAGTTTAAGCAAAAAAGCGAAACCCTGTCACCCTTCCGGTCCCCTCGATACAAGGTACCGTTACTGCCCCAAAAAACTAAATTCTCATTTCTAAGCTTAAAAATCGTTCTATGGCTAGCACTTCCTTTGATTCGGATATAATCGCATTTTCAGAAACATGGTTAAATTCAACCATATCCGATTTAGAATTTTTTTCGAACAATATTATTTTGCATAGAAATGATCGGCCGACTCGAGGTGGTTGGGTATGCCGTGAAAGCCACTCTCCAGTCAGAACCTTTCTGTTCTAGAACGCCTACTGACGCTGTGATTGTCTCCCATCACGTGATATATATATCACATGCTCCTGTGTTCCTCCCTACTGATATTCCAGTTTATCATACGTGCGTGATAATGACCTATTTAT
Source organism: Drosophila montana (assembly GCF_035044405.1). Classification (NCBI taxonomy): domain Eukaryota; kingdom Metazoa; phylum Arthropoda; class Insecta; order Diptera; family Drosophilidae; genus Drosophila; species Drosophila montana. Next base: position 714,769 of record NW_026998916.1, on the reverse strand, counting down.
GGTGTTGGTTGATTTTAATTTGCCGAACATCTCTTGGTCATTATTCACTGCCGAAATTATTCAGTGCCAGGGTACACTCTACACACCGCCAACCACCCAGGCAACAGCCAACATGGAGGAGCAACAATACTGATCAGGTCGTCCTTGTCCCACCATCCACTTGAGTCGTTCTGCCACTAGCATATGCAGGCCGATGTTATCTGACTCGAATCCGGTTGATGCGACTTCAATCTCGCGTCAGTATACTACCCACCAGCCTTGAGAGAGTCAGAAGCGCACTTTCAAGCCCTCTTCGACCAGCTCGGGCCAAATTTCTTGGCAGGGGGAGACTAGAACGCCGAACGTCGCTGGTGGGGATGTGCCCCAGAGGGGCATTGAAACCGAAGGCATCGAGGTCATAGCCATTAGTGAGGCAACGTGCTGCATATAGAGCTACTGCAACACCAAGTGCGCTCGACTTCGGGCTCTACAAGGGATTCAGACAGGAACAGCTGAGAATAAGAAGCCTTCTGGACCTGACCTCGGATCATCTCCCACAAATGTTTGAGCTAGAAGAGACATCCAAGTGGGTCGTTGGCATCCGCAAAATGCCTTCGCCACGCTCAAACTTGGACGTCTACCAGACCTGCCGCGTCGACACCTTAGAGCTAAACGTCGCAATAAAAACGACAAGAGAACTGGAGAGCTATGTCGACCACATCACAGCGAAAATAACCAAAGACGCCAGACGTGCAGCCCCGCAAAGCCAGCCTCGCATATCCTTAGAAGCTCAATACGAAGTCCAGAAGCCAGGAGTCTCCTTGCCGACAAAAGGCGTCTGAGGAGGCTGTACACGAGCAATGGTAATCCCTCTGCCAAGGCGCAAATGGTCAGCGCATCCAACCGGCTCCGTCGCTGTTGGCTAGGACCCGAAAGGAAAACCTAGACTGTTTCCTTTAAACTGCTGGTCATGACGGCAACAGCACCTTCTCAGTATGGAAGCTCACCAGAAGCATTAAAAGGCAAACTATTTTTACCTTTCTGATCAGAGTCTCTGGCCTCTGGCTTCGATCGGACGAAGAGAAGGCCAATGCGTTTGCTGACCACCCACCCTTCCAACTCGCAAGTGTTGCACAGCGCCATAAAGTGGCGGAATTACTTGATGCGCCACTGCAGATGGTTCGGGACACAGTTGAAAGCGCTCGACCTGAAGAAACCCCTGGGTGGGACGAAATTTACAACAGAGCAGCCAAGGCACTCAAAGGCATCATGGCGCTCTCGATAATTTCAGCTCCATGCTCAGGTTTGGTCGCTTCCCGAAGCAATGGAAACGAGCGAAAATCATCTTGACCTGCCAAACCCGGTAAGCCGCTTACACAGCTGGAACCCAACCGCCCTATAAGCCTGCCGTTGCCGTTAAAGACCAAAGCTCGGGTGTCAAAGGCATTATAGCAGGTGTCCCACAAGGCAGCGTCCTCGGCCCGGTGCTGTACACGGCCGACCTCCCCACACAAGGATAAATCAGTGCAGCCATCAGCCCTGCGAGACTGCTGGTGGCAACGTACGCGATTGACACTGCCTTTCTGGCCTCGCACAAACCACTGGAAGCTGCAACAAATGCTGTGCAGGACTGGCTGCTGCCACTTTCAGGGGCTACGGTTCGATGGAGGGACCATTGGGGACATTTCAGCAACAAGAGCAAAATGCTTCCGATGGCTCTTAAAACCGCAAAGCAAGCTACATATTTCGACGAAGATGCTGCTTATCAAAACGATGGTGACGTCCATCGGGACATACGCTGTCCAAGTCTGGGGTGAAGCACATGCTTTCAATTGTTCACGCATACAAGTGTAGATTTCGCTGGGCCATTCGACAAAAAAAAAGTACATTGCTCGAGCCAGACTCATTACCGAGGGCTATGTAACCGTGTTTGTATGCTTCAGAACACGACCCGTACATATGAAGCCCCTTCGTATGACGACTGTAAAATTCTAAGCCACCTTCGCTTGATTTTTCTCTCGAAAAATATACTTCGATAACGGCAACATGATAGTTGCCAACTCTAGATCCTTAACCTTATATTTGTTCCCGTATACTAAGAGGGATGGGGCCTATGCCGTAAAGTATGCACTGCCCAAGGCTCATAGCGTCCAAGCGACAAGAGTAGCAACATACCCTTGTAGATAAAGATATGCTTAATAGACTGTATACTTGTAGTCATCAGACCAGTTTAGAATAAACCCTAAACGAGCCTAGCGAAATCGTGTGCAGAATGAAGTGCAGCTTGCGCTCCATGCTCCTTTAACATAGCATTAATTAAAATACATTAAGTTCCACCTTGCTTTTACCCCAGAACTCGCAACAACCTTTAACCAACCGAACTACTTGTCACTGCCTCACACTCCACAGCCATATCAAGAACTAAGTTTCAACCAAGAAAACCGAATTAAAATAGCAGCACAACCACAGAGAATAGCATCCGATACAATTGCAATATTTGTGTGCACATTTATGCAGAAATTCTTACGTTTAATTTTTAGCCTGGAAGGCGAAAACAGTTAAAAAAGATAAATTGAATCTTTAGGAGCAAGGAAATATATTTTTTGCCTAGAATGTAAATACCTTGGGCTAGTCTTGATTTCATCACCATCCTTAAGCCATTGGACTGTTGGTAAAGGACTGCCATCCAGCGAACATTCCAGGACAAGGGGCTCATCCTGTAGAACGTCTAATGCACTGTTAAGTTTTTTCGTAAAGTTTGGTGCAAGGGATTGCAAGCCCAGTTCAAATGATATTTTGGTTTCTCCCACTTCATTTTTAGCAACACATGTGTACTGTAATAAAAGTTGCACGTTTGGTAATGTCTTTATTAGGAAATTAGTCATACCGTTCCAGCAATATTTTCCTTGAATTTCGATATTCCAAATATACCCTCAACTTGATCGGGTGCTGTGTTTGTAGATTTTGCGCTGTAGGCCTTTTCCTGGGAAAGTTTATCAACAGTTTCAAAGTTAATAGGCTTGTCATCTTTAAACCATTCAATAGACGGTGTAGGAACTCCATGCACTACTACTTTTGTTGTAACAGGCTGTAAGTCATGAATTGTTTGGTTTTCTGGGGGAACTATAAAAGATGGCTTTTCAACTGAAATGAATTAAAAATTAATAAAATCTTATGTTTTAGAGTTTTTATTTATGTAAAACATACCAAGCACTTGCAGATTAAATTCGTTGTCAGCTCTTCCTTCTGAATTTACTGCTGCAATTGCATATTTTCCGTCGTCTTTTGGTGTAACTGACGGGAAAACAATTCTGTACTTATCTGCATCGACATCGGCGATGACCTCACAGCTCTCTTTGTTGCAAAGGTTTTCATTTCCCCTTGTCCACGAAACTTTTGGTTTCGGGTTGGCAAGCACTAATGCTTCAAAACAGACAGACTGGCCTGGCAAGCATTTATGGTTCTTCAAACCGGAAATTTCAGGTTTGGATAATACGTCTATATAGCCATTTGTGGTCAGTTCTCCATATTTGTTTTTTACTTTGAGCTCATAACGGCCTGAATCTTGAATGTCAGCTATTTTAATTAAAAAAATGTAAAATGTTAATCACAATAACTTATTAGATTTGATTTATTTATATAAAATATATTTTTATAATAATCTAGAAGGAAGTGCTAGACTAGGATAAACCATTTACCTAAAACCGAAATGCCGTAAAACACATTCGATGTTCCTATTATAAAAAGGTTTTCAAGAACAAACATATAGAAACACAAGCACCCTATGCAGCAGCTGTCCGCACACGTCGGGCTCGAGAGCCGATCGCTGGGTATGAAGCCGTATCTCGCTCAGCTCACAACGTCGTTGCGGCTGATGTAATATATGAATGTGAGTTTTAAATCCTTACAGCCCAAATACATATGTGTGTATGCGTGTGCAGAGTGTGCCTCGCTCTCACTCATTGCTTTGCGCGCTTTTGTGCATCTCTTTCTCCCTGCATAGCTTTTCAAAAAACCCCGAGATCTACAAACATATATATATTTATGTTGTGTGGATGTGCGCACAAGTAGATCACGGTGTTTGTCGCGCGAAATAGATTTTTTCTTCAATGGGCTGGTGCTGCTTCGGTTTTTCGGTAGACCTGCTGCAGCAAAAGGCACATACATTCAAATGCTCTATCATGTATTTCTATGTCCACTCAGTTATAATGAGAAGAATCTGATTTATTTTTATTGAACAAAAACCTTAATGGCCTGTACGAAATATTTATATTTTAATTTATTTGTTTACTGTGGGGACCTATTTTGCTTAATATAAAAAAAAATCGAAGTCGTATTTCTGCAAGGGTAATTAATTGTCGGCTTGTCAAAGTATTCCTAAAAAAAAGGCAAATATTGAAAATGTTCATTTTTTGCGCCTTGCTACTTGTGCACACGCTCATACAAATTTAATTTATGTAATATGATATCAACGAGAGCACTTAGAGTATGTCTTCTCTTCCAAGTGATCAGTTGTGTGAAATTATTATTTCAATACTTGTTGTTCGTAAGGGTACCTGAACGGTGGCACATGTGCATGAAAACTTTTTGGGCCGGCCAAGCACGCACACTTATACACTTTTTTTTATGGATGGAAGCATTTATGCGATTGGGTGCCTGCCTGTCGGATGCAAATTTGATAAGATTTGAAATTTTGGGATTTCTCAGTTTCGCGCGAGAAGGTGACTGAGACTGAGACTAGTAAGTCTTAGGTTGTGAACACTGGACAAGCCTATCTGATTATATGACCCCTGGGCTTGCGGGTGACAGTATTCTAGCATCTCAGTTAGCGGAGTGAAATTTGGCCGAAATGACTGCTAAGCTAATGCTGTTACCGACCCGTCCCGTTAAAACATGGCAAATCTTCAAGCACGCTCCTCGGCCCGTCGCAATTAAGTTGGCAATATAGGGTCAGAGATAATATTCTGACCCCATGAATGCGGTTGCATTGGTCGCATGGCCTCACTGCTTGAAAATACAGCCATGAGATCATAGCGCGACTGTACAACGATCAAGGATAACGGCTCAGGAGTTGGGACCCAACAACATGATTAATACCCAAATCCCAAACACGAAGGAGAGCTGTAATGCTTTTGCAAAGAGCATACCAATAGCCGTCCCCGCAGAGATGACCTCCGGGACCAAACGACGGCACCTCAGAGTAGCTCAGCACTCCGAAAACTCAGGCACGAGGTTCCAAAGCTGGTAGAAATGCTCGAAGATGGCAAACGATGCTTCAGCCACCAGCCCATTGGAGACTCAATAGAGAGTATCAGAGTGGGGTACGAGCTGGTGGCGATACAGCTACATGACGACGGAGCTTAGGTGGTTATTAGGACGCATCAGTCCTCACAAACCACGCCTCTGTTCAGTACGACGGTGGATGTCAAGCGGAAGCAAGCCGCAGCACGAACGGCCCAAACAAAGCGATTCCGAGGACCAGTAGGTAGTCAGGCTATAGTCTCGATTGCGCAGGAGCCACCGAGTCCCAAAGGAGAGTACGACAATTGGAAAGAGGTCACCCGCAAAACAAAGAGAAAACACCTGCAAAAAGAGCAAGGGATTGCTTAAGGTAAATACGCGATCGGCAAAAGGCGAAGCGAGCTACTCGGAACTCTGAGCGGACGAGGAGCTCAGTGAACTCGTAAAAGCGGTAGCAAAAATAAGGAGGACTCAAAAAGGAGAGCTGAGGCACTGAGAGGTCAGATGCAACTACTGGTTGTATCCCCAGAAAATATTAGCCTGCGGAAGGCGTATGGTCAAGCCCAAATGGCCACGATAAGGTTACCAACGGAAATCGCGAAAAAAGCCCTATCAGTAGGTACACTTCCTGTCAATCTCGGGTAAAACGAAATTCTAAATAAAGCTAGTCGTGAAATCAGGATTCTACCAAATTGAACTCGAGGAAAGGGATAGAGAAAAGTTCCCTCTCTGGGAAGCTACAACAACTACACCGCTATAACTAAACTCCTAACCATTGTTCATGAAAGGTGTCAATGAAAAAGTAAGTGCGAACCAATCAAAGAAAGTGCAAATCGAACTCACAGCTAAACATCTAGAAACTTAAAAAACATTAAAAATGTGATGCTGCGACTTTGGCAATTGTTTGGTCTCTAAAGAGCCGGATTTCCCCTTAGTGATTCAGAGATGTGAATACATCTCCCGATTATCAACGCTTGACATTTGCACAGTATATTGCCAACTTGGTTTACAAGTCGAATGAGACCACAGACAAGCAGGTTAACTTTTTCAGAACAATATTATAACTGAAAAAGTAGATCTCACCCGTCGACCAAATACTCGTGCTTTTCAGAGCAAAGCTTTTGCAAACATTAGAGGAGGCTGTGAACCCCAATCCTTGCCTTCTATTTCTTTCTAAATTTGAGTTGATTAGCGTAGAAATTTTTGCAAGCTCTATAGTGTAATCTGTGAGAAAATATGACTAGAATAAAAAAGAACAAATGCTGGTCTAAACGCCAGTTCTCATGTCGAAGTATTTTTAACATATTTTCCACAAATCAAAAATACCTTTTGACGAGTGTCGATACATTTTTTAAGTCTGGCGTGGTTCAATCAATCAAAATTCCGATACTGCACCTTGAAATAATACAAAGCCCATTTACTGCGACAATGAAAGGACGTTTAATTCAGCGACAATAAAAACCATCCTATATAACAATATAAGTTTTCCAATTTCAAATGCAAGGAAGGTTCATTATAGGCACGCCCGCAGCAAAATATACTGGCGAAAACTTTAATGGCAATAGCAGGGACGCTCGGCTCTTAGTAATGTTAGATGATATCGTTGTTAAGGAGTTGACCTATAAACACCCCACAAATGTTGGAGTGACAGAAACATTAGCAATAGCTAGTATTAGGGCCTTCCAAAATAATGACATTTTAAAATTTTTGATTAAATATCATAAGCCATAATCATTGCCTCTAAGAAAATAATCGCTTATTTTTATTTTTGATTTTAAGATAACAGTATAGTTGCCGAGTGTGGTACAAATACGTTCGCCGTCAGTAGATGTGATGTGGTGGTGAGCACTACCTTCTGCAAAAGGCTACGAAATCCTACCTGTGCCCAACAAGTCGTACCACTATTGTATGACGGTATAATTATTATTAATTTGACATTGTAAACATCACGGACATTGCTGGCACGCAAACTAGCAACCTTTGATGACACTATCTTAACTAACAAAACTCTGTATGTATAGTATCCGCCGTCACCCAGATTAATATAACTGAACATCGGGAGCATCTTAGTTTGCCCTTTCTCCACGAGCTCAGTCTGACGTATCTGAGTATATTTGTGCACATTGGAATATTAAGCAAAAGTATCACCTTGGCCCTAATCCTCATGGTACTTATTCGTATCAGACTAAATTGATGACAGATCTACAAGCGCTCATAGAAAGAGTAGTTAACACCAGGCAATCCGACTTGCGACACTTGCCGGAAGATGAGGCTGACTCTATACGGACCTCGTGCAGTGTGCTAAGCGGTGCGGTGACTAAGCGGCCACTGAAGAACAGCACTTAGCATACGTTAGCGTACTGCGAATGCTGCTGCCACAGCTCCACAGCTTTATAATTATTTAATTGTTGATTGAAACGGATCGAGTAATAATTAATAGTTTCGTTTATTTTATATAAAAACTTAACGCAAGAAGCCTGTAGGTATATTCAAATGAATGAATACGCAAGGAGTGTGTAGAATATAACATAAAGTTGATTAGCAATTAGAAGCTAGCAAGAATACTTTTTATACCATCCGTTGTTGCAAACGTGCTTATATGGTCAGCTGTCCAACACTGTAGCAAGAATGCAACTAAATCTCAGAGGAGAAGAGCAAAAGCTCCTTGGTGAAGTTGCAATAGCTCGTGGTGGAAATGGGCAGTCTACGCGGGCACGCTACTGAGCCAATGAATAGCTTAGTGAGTAAACGCAGCGATAGACACGTCTTGTCAAAGAAAGAAATTTACAGTAAGTGCTAGCGGAGTGGTTCAGAGAGTGCAGCAGGACACGTGAAGAGCGAAACTTTGTAGTTGGTTAGTGTTTAATGATAATGATACATTAAAACCGACCCAATCTTTTACTACCTTTTTCTAGCCTGTTCTAACTACGACTATTGCGGTAAGCCAATATTCGAAACTTTATAGCTGTGTTGTGAGCTAATTGTAGCAGACAATACTAGCCAAGTTGACCGAGGTATATCTCACTGTCCGAGAGAACAATCCCGGCATTAGTAGTTGTGAGTATACAAATAGTTAGAACATCAAGGGATACCCTGAGATGATATAGATATAGAGTTTTAATCATTTCCCAACAAACTAAAAAACACCTTGAAGGTGCTGCATCAAATCAGACTGGAATCCCTATCCCGTATAGTAGCTTCCTTACCCACTTCTGAAAGAAACCAAAAAATATAATTTATAAATATTGAAAAATGGGGTACCATATGTATCAAGAAAAGTAGTATACGATTCAATTTAGCTGTTTCTAATTACAGCTGTTTATGTATCTGGCTCGATTACTGTTCGAAGACTTCTTTGGAACGGGAGTTTCGACAAAAGAAGTAGGTTATTTAAGAGAGCGAGCAACAGGGCAAGATATGATAAACCAGTATAAGAAAATTGTACCAGTATAAAAAAATTGTTCCTTACTTTCCACTTCAGATGCTAGTACTTTCCTGGGCATTGTTCAACGATGGTAGAAGAAATTAATGATGCTAATGATGCTGACTCTCTCAATTTTTGGCACTTATTTGAAGAAGTTGAGGATAATTTTAATTTGCATCAAATAAACTTAGACAAAATTATCTAAACTTGCTAAAAATTTTAAATTCGATTGTAATTTTAATTATTACCAATCCAAATTTAAATTTAGACATGGCGAATAAAGACCTAGGATCTACAGAGTTAGAATTTAGATTAGAAATATTGGCCACACATATAGACACACTGTTAAAATTATGATGATTATCGTAGCGAAATAGGAGAATACTTCATAACAACAAAAGCTCGTTTAAAGTCCATTATATAGACTTTAAGTACTGCAATGTTCCGTAGCTAGTGTAAGAAACGATTAGGTAAACCCAAAACGCTTAGCAAGTTCTGGATAGATCTGTGGATCTTGAAGCCCATTTTGGTCATATTTCATGACCAAATCCAAGAAGACTATTCCTCGACTTGGAATATGCGCTACACATCATCCCGTGGAACTTTGTTATCCGAAAAGAACTCTTATGCGATTGCCGATCGAACGGACGGTTTTTGGTCCGATTATAAAACCACGTCTTTTTGGAATCGGTCACATCCATAGTTTTTGGCAACATCCAGAGTGGAAGGAGAACGTTGAATATCGTCTTGTACCCACAAAGGAAAACCCTGCAGATATTGTTTCGAGAAGCTGCGTTGCTGAGTTAATTGCGTCGTTTTGGTTCTATTGGGCCTTGATTGTAAAGGAACCAATAGAATCTAGGCTGTTCAACCAGCATCTGATGAGAGATAAGAGTCGTACCTTAAGAGCATGCAAAAAAAACTGATGGAAAAGCAGCAATGGTAATCCGAACAGATTTTCTGGAAACCATCGATAGTTTTTCATCGCATGTCGGGCTGCTGGGGGACGACTCCCAAATGCTCCTCTTTCGTACGATGCCTCTGCTTCTAACTAAAAGCTCGCAACATAGATAAATGCATAGATACTTAGTTGGGAGTTCCCGACTAGGGTATTCTCAGAACCATCTTGGAGATATTTATAAAATGAAACATTTATTTAAACTTTACTCGAAGCTACTTGTCAAATTTGGTGACTCTAGCTCTTGAAACCCAATAGATTTGCTCGAAAAACAGGATTTCGATATAGATTTTCCATTGTCCAATGCTATTGCAAGCGGCTTGCTAGCTTAGGATGGTGCTTGGTGCTTTGGTGCTCATTAAAGACAAACTTATTCTTTCAAAATATTGCGTGCCATATATCACCCACGTTTAACGTGCCCTTCTCCTCAATGAGAGGAGTGAGCTTAGAAAATCATGTAAGCCCCGCTTTTGGAAAAGTTGTGCATACCCGAACTGGAGTGATTTGACGGCTTAACAACACAGAAACAATCGTCGGAGCCATTACGAAGAAATGTCTATTAATAAATATTTTATTAGAAATTGGCAATTTTGATGACGATCTTGGTTATGTTGGGAAAAAAAAAAATATCAGTCAAGAAGTTGATTATAGACCGATTACACCTGCATATAGTGGTCCAATTTCGACATATTAATAGACAAAGTAGGAGGAGTAAGTTTAACGACAGCTTTAAAACGTAGAAATAAACAGACGCCCATTCTATATCCGTTTATATATACATATACACATTTCTTAAAAAATTATGTAACAAGGGTACAAAATACAAATCCTACCTCCCAATATATTGATTGTGCACGTATATTGTGCAAGTCCGTTTCCTAAGTCTTTTGGTTCAATCTTCAATATATGTTTATCATCTTCATGAACCTTCACTCCATCCTTGAACAAAGTTATTTCGGGTAATGGATCTGCTGTAAGTATCACACTTTCATTAACGTTGTCTCCCTTCTTTATTTTGATATCTCGTAGCCCGCTGCTTGAAATCTGTTTGGGTTTCCTGTACTCTGCTGCACCTATGTATACAATTAAAATTTTTCATTAAATAAAATTTTTTTCTTTGTAAATAATAAATATATACTTGACAGCGATAGTACTCCTTGGTGGCTTTTTTCCCCGCATTTATTTTTTATTACTACTTTGTATTCACCGGCATCCTCAAGATCCAATGACTTTACTTCCAATTTATAACGATCCTTAAAAACATAATTATTAAAAATTGATATGTACACAATCCCTATTTATACAAACCCCATCAACACCTATATCAAAATGACCGTTAGAAGTTAGAGGCTTTCCATCGTGATACCACACTGCCTCCGGTTTAGGTATACCCTTGGCGATGACTTCATATTTAAGGGGAAGGCTTTCAAAACTGTGTATTTGAAAAACATCAATGTGAACAATTTCGGGTACGGCTAAAAATATATATAAAAAAAATCGTTATTATTAATTTTACTATAATAAGTATATAATATTGTTATAAACTATCAACCTAACATTTCAAAGCACTGGCCAAGACTATTCTTAATTCATACAGAACTTCGGCACGACATTGAAGAATTATAGTTCAAGGTTTAGAATTTATGTGAGAATATACGAGCGCTCAATTGGCGAGAGCCATTGATAAAAATCGAGATCGAAATACAGTTGTTTGAGCATGTATTTAGTTTCAAGAGCTATAGTCAATAAATTAGTCACGAATATTTAATTTTTCGATAATCCCGCAAAATCAAATAAATTAAAATTCCAATCGGACAACCATAAATTTATGAGACAATATTAAGGTTAATTTTTGTTTGCAAATATACAAATATGTATAATAAAATATACTGAAGAAAATTTCATTAAGATCAGTTACGAAGAGCAAAAGCTTTTAAAGAAAATGTTGTCAATCCACTTAGTAGCGCAAAACAAAAGAACTTCTGCATATGTGTGCACAGAAACATTAATATGCGTGGGCCTTTTTTTAATTCTGTATCCCTTTTTTTTATAGCACTTTATCCAATAAAAAAAAACTTGAGCATCTGGTTTGTAGAAGGCATTTAAGGTTTATCGTTTATAAAAGAGTCCAGGTGTTTTCTGAAATTAATTAGTTAACTTCTTATTATTAAAGGTCTTATGAAATAAATATACATAAGATTCTTATCTTGTTGCCCGACTAGAGGAAGCTATACATGTGAATCATATTTATAAATGTGTTTGCCTTTTTCTGCCATTTCAGAAACCAACTCTGGCTAGCGAGAAATGCATTGCTCGGCTTTTGCGCACAGCCACTCATCAATGCATGTTGATCTTATGTTTTTTAGTTGGATTAGAATGCTGTGTAGTGAACACGAGGTACATGAATCAATGAGTAAGATACAATCTGCACATGCATGCATACATACATCTTAAGTGTTATTGGAATTCAAAAACAAACATATATATATTTAGAAAGAAATTTAGCCGTTGAGGCTTTTAACAGTGAACGAAACGGCTTGGCATTGATCACTCGGTTCGTAATGCTCAGCGTTAGGGTCTCAGTGATCTTACTCTCACAAGTCAAGTAAAGGGAAGAAGATACGCTGACCGGGCGACTTACAAAAAACTGACAAACACGATTTTGCCGATTTGATGACTCTATTTATTGTATGCTTATATAATCAAGATCGGACAACTATATTATGCAACTCTATAGAAAGAAGCGGTCGCATTCGTTTATTTACCCTTGTAGAGGGTATCTTTAACTCATAAAAGAAGATATCTTTGAACCATTTAGTGTCTATATTCTTAATCAGCATCAATAGCCGAACTAAAGCCAGATCAAGTCCATCCGATTTTTTTTTGCAAAATAGTCTCTTAGCTTTTAAGTTATCGTCTTGATACTTTGCATTGGTCAGCCTTTCCATTGCACACAGTACATATGTTAGATTGCAATATCATATACATAGCTGCTTTTTTTACGTGAATCCCGATCCTGCACAAATAACCGGCGGGCGCAGTTGTGTAACGTACGACATGAGTCGCGAAGAATACGGATCGTCAAACTAATTGATGAAATCCAATAAAATTTTGGCGAATATTCTGAGATCCAGTTGAGAAGACTGGCTCGGAAGCCGAGAAGACATAAATTGTAAAGCAGTTAGGAGTTATTAATGAAAGTAAGAGCGTCACTAAAATCAGTATAGATGACGTCAGTCTGCAGTCATTTATTAAAATCACCAATTACTAGGAAAGTCAACTTATGTAAATATGTTAGTGCACGAACCCACGTTGGGATGCTGAACGAATAGAGCTGCATAAATGTTATAGCTAAGTTGTTACGATTCTGACAGAATCTTTAGAAATAGCGGACAATTTTGAAATATTTTTATAGTTTTTGGCATCAGATTAACTTTCTTTCTTACGGACAGGAATTATAAACGATTCTTTCAATACGGTCGGAAGAGATGAAGTCTTAATTAATTCTTGGCCATGGAGGACAAAGAATATGTGGTGGCAGTGTTCTTGGATATTCAGCAAGTTTTCGATAGAGTATGGCACCCTGGACTTCTCAGCAAATTAAAGAGCCTCTTAACGCCACAATTGTTTCAGTAAGTGAATAGTGTCTTGAAGGATAACACATTTGTGTAGTCTTCGATGGTGAAAAGTCGACAAATCGACCCATATGCACCGGAGTCCCACAAGGCAGCGTCCTCGGTCCCACTCTCTACGCAATAAACACATTCTACAATTAGGACACTTTCCAAAGATCTGGAGGTCTGAAGCAGCTCTCAGACGTAGACGCGTACAGACCAAACAGTTTCCTCCCTGCCCTTGCGAAGATGCTGGAAAGGGTTATTCTCAACCGAATCTTGCAGCTCACAAGCATGACACAGGCGATTTCAAAGTGGCAGTTTGGCTTTCGAAAACATCACGGATCCCCGGAGCAGCTAAACCGAGTAGTCAATTTTGCACTGGAAGCCATGGAGGACAAAGAATATGTGTTGGCAGTGTTCTTTAGATCCTCTTAACGCTACCATTGTTTCAGTTAGTGAGTAGCTTCTGGAAGGATAGAACATTTTGTGTAGTCGTCGATGGTGAAAAGTCGACAATTCGACCTATATGCGCCGAAGTCCCACACATTGTTCACAGCTGACATTCCAACAACCAGCTCGGTTACAGCAGGGGACAGGGTGGATGTCCTTATTGCCACGTAAGCAGATGACACCTCTGTGCTGACCTTAATGTGCACCGCCACAGAGGCGCTACAAGAATACCTGGGTAGCCTTGAAACATGGGCCTTAGAATGGAATATCCGCATCAATAGTAGGAAATGTGCAAATGTCACATTTGCAACTAGGAGAGAGTCCTGTCCAGGGGTAATATTGCTCGGCTTTAAAAACATGAGTCCGCACCCAAATACCTCGGAGTCATTTTGGACAGAAATGCTCACGTTTAGCAGGCATGTCACGATGGTTCAACAAACACTTTTGTCTAAAGCTACAAAGATGACATGGCTACTTTCTGCTAAAAACAAGCTTTCGCTTAGAAACAAAGTAAGTTACAAATCAATAATGACTCCTATATGGAACATGCACCGCAAATGTACGGGATTTCCGCAAAATCCTACCTCAACAAAATAAGTGTAGCGCAGAGCAAAATTCTTAGAAGGATAAGTAATGCTCCATGGTATGTGCATACTAGGGACATCGATAGAGACCTAAGGGTTCCCAAAGTAGAGACGTAATCCGTCAGCAAGCCAAAAGATACTTTGAGCTCCTTCGCTCCCAACCCAACCCACTAGCAAGGCGCCTAACTTCTCCTGGAAGAACAAGAATAAGGTGCCCCTTTACTAGAGTCTGTCTCTCTAGGGCCAAAAAGAGAAGACTTAAACGGTGGATCTACCTAACAGGGTCCTATAAGACGTATATCTTTGATAAAATATATGTATATATAACATGCACACAAACTCTGGAAACATCACAAACGGTTCCTTATATCTTCCACCTAAGGAACCATGGACTAAGGCGAACTTTGAATATATCTTGATTACTTTGGACAGTAAATTCATTGCATTGTCCTCGAGGAAAACGCTTACAGGAAGCCATGGCCAGCTTCTCATACCAAGTCCCGGCCACAGGCAACCCAACATTTTATTCGTATAACACCTAGCTCACCCCGTCTGCGCTGGACATTTTCATAACAAACGGGATTGCTTGGGGTAGGCTCACAGTTAATCGCTATATGAACTCCCCTCGGATCACTGGCCCATACTGGCAATGATGCATCACACTCCTCAATTCAAGTCTCGTAGGCAAAGACTCCTCCCACCTGGATCCTCTGTTGAAACGTTTAGAGCTGACCTGGACAGAAGAATAAATCTCAACATGGAGTTAAGCGTTCCGGAGGACATTGAGTACGCAATCTCCGTGTTCATGGAAAATATAAGGCAAGCAGCAATTTGCGCTTCACCTAAGATGCTGCAAAAACCGAATCATCTGCTTTGCTTAAAGAGGAGAGTCAGAAGGGATATGCCAGAACGTGTAATGAACGTGTTTATCGAATCTATGAAAGGCTTGCCAACCGTCTACAAATGGTCCTAAATAGTTACAAGCAGTCTCAAATTGATCGACTTCTGGACGACGCAGGAACAGATGCATCCACAAACTATTGGATCTGGAAACTGACAATCCGCTTTAAGAGACAAAGGCTCCAATCAAGGATCCATCAGGTGGCTGGTGCTATACGAGCCAGCAGAAAGCCGAAACCTTCGCAAATAGTTTGGAGAGCGGGTTAATGCAAATTAACCTCACATCCGAATGCAGAAAAAAAAGGTCAAGGAATCGCTGGAAAACCCATTCCAAATGTCTCTGCCATCTAACCCAGTTACTCTGCCGGAGGTTAAAAGGTTAAAAGGTTAAAAAACCCCAAGCGAGGACCTGTTGGACAAAAGGACTATAAAACTTCTTTCTACTAGAGCGCTGCTCTTCATAGTTCATTTGTTCAACAGCATTCTACAATTACGACACTTTCCAAAGATCTGGAAGTCTGCACTGATCACGATGATCCCTAAGCCAGAGAAGCAGCTCACAGACGTAAACGCATACAGACCAAGCAGTCTCCTCCCTGCCTTGCGAAGATGCTGTAAGGGGTTATTCTCAACCGGATCTTGCAGCTCACAACCATGACACAGGCGATTCCAAAGTGGCAGTTTGGCTTTCGAAAACATCACGGATCCCCGGAGCAACTAAACCGAGGGGTCAATTTTGCACTGGAAGCCATGGAGGACAAAGAATATGTGTTGGCAGTGTTCTTTAGATCCTCTTAACGCTACTATTGTTTCAGTTAGTGAGTAGCTTCTGGAAGGATAGAACATTTTGTGTAGTCGTCGACGGTGACAAGTCGACAATTCGACCCATATGCGCCGGAGTCCCACAAGGCAGCGTCCTCGGTTTCACTTTCTACACATTATACACAGCTGACATGCCAACAACCAGCTCTGCAGATGACACTGCTGTGCTGACCTCTAATAGGCACCGCCACAGAAGCGTTACAAGAATACCTGGGTAGCCTTGAAACATGGGCCTTAGAATGGAATATCCGCATCAATAGTAGGAAATGTGCAAATGTCACATTTGCTACTAGGAGAGAGACCTGTCCAGGGGTAATATTGCTCGGCTTTAAAAGCATGAACCCGCACACAAATACCTCGGAGTCATTTTGGACAGAGATGCTTACGTTCAGCAGACATGTCACGATGGCTCAACAAATACTTTTGTCTAAAGCTACAAAGATGACATGGCTACTTTCTAAAACAACAAGCTTTCTCTTACAAATCAATACTGACTTCTATAAGGAAATATGCACCGCAAATGTACGGGATTGCCGCAAAATCCTACCTCAACAAAATAGTTTTTAAACAAGTTTCTTGTCCATTATTTCCATTATAATGATTATTATTCCATAGGATTAAAGAAGGGCATAGAAACTTTTTCTAAATGTGATTTCGCTAGGTGCAATGGTAACTCGTTATATCTACACCATTCAGACACGTTGTATAAGTGGTTTTGAAAAACCAGTACATCGTGCTGAGACGAAATGCGTTTAATATTAAAAGGTCATCGGCAAATAATTGATAATTGGACGAACGGAAGCAACACCCTATGTCAATAATAAACATTTTAAATAGAAGTGGACCAAGACAACTCCCTTGACGTACCCCCGAAGATGCGACATAAGGTGCGGAAAAAATATTGTTTATGTGTACGCAAACAATCAGACGGATAGAAAGTTAACCAGCTTAATAAAGAAGAATGAAAACTCAGACTTGACAATTTCTTAACAAAAACGCAGTGGCTTATCGAAAACTTTAGAAAAGTCAGTATACACTTCATCAACTTGACAATTACGCTCAAAGCTTTGGTATCAAAAATTGGAAACATCGCTTAATTAGTTACAGTAGATCTTCCCGGCGGGAAGAATTGCTGTCTAGGATCCATAGATGGTTTGATTATATAGGAGATATATTTGACGACAAATACGCTGAAATAATTTTTAAGAAATACATTTATCATATACTGGTTAAAGAGAAAGTTGTTTTAAAATTCAAACTCTCGCTTATGTAGAGAATATCTTTATCAGTCAAAAGGTCTGCGATATTTACCAAATTTGTTATAAAATTTGTTGAGCAAAATTTTTCACTTTTTCACAACCTTTTCTGTGGGACATAATCATGCAGAAAATGGTGAAGAACTGAAATAAAGTTTTCAAGGCAGTAGTCTAAATGGCTATCCGATAAGATCCTCTGTCAATTAAGAGTAGAAAAACAGTTATTGATAAACTTGCAGAAAGTAAAAAAAGTCGTAAATATTTTATGACTGCTTAAGACTTTGGTGAAGGCTGCTTATGTTGCCCACATGTGCTTTACAGACCGAAAGGGGCTTAACAGCCCTTATATATACATATACAAATATATGATAAAGATATACATATATATGATAAACATATACAAATAGTGTCAGTACCGCCGACCACAAGCACGGCCAACTGGTCCAGAGTAGAGTCATCATTACTTAGCCGTAGCGATCCACATCGCAATGTGTGTCGCACAGCCTCTGTCTTTACGAAAGACATGAAAGAGTCTGGTGTCGAAACATTTCGCGTCATAGAAATCCGAGTTGAGCCATGTCTCAACTAGTATTATGAAATTAAAATCACATTGGGAAGTTGCCACGTGAAGCACTTGCGGTTTGTTCCGCGTTCCATACATTTTCTGATAGTATATCTTGAGCCTTGACGTAACGCGTCT
Organism: Drosophila montana; assembly: GCF_035044405.1. Lineage (NCBI taxonomy): Eukaryota > Metazoa > Arthropoda > Insecta > Diptera > Drosophilidae > Drosophila > Drosophila montana. The sequence goes on along the minus strand of NW_026998916.1, from coordinate 696,838 downwards.
AAGCCCAGCGTTACCGCAGGCGCAGTCGAGTAGTGTGTTGATAATAAAGAATTATTTCCCAAAACGTAGCCAGTAGCCCAAGCAAACCGACCCGAAACTTCAGTTTATCGAAGCGAGGAGAGTTGTCACCGCAAGAGCAGGGAAGGCCTTACTAGATAATAGTAAATCCTCTTACCGATTATAAATTCGGAATCAGGTGAAGAGGAAGTAACTCTAAGCTAAGGGCAGCGCTGTTATGAAGAGAGTGTGTGAAGAGTAGCAGCAGTAAGCAACAGATGAACAATCTATTCGGCGTAGCAAATGTAGTAGGAAGCCGAGTGTGATGATCTAAGATGAAATAGTTGTTTTAATGACGAAGCGGGGTAAATCGTGCGTGGTAATCCGGTCTCACGACAACTAAATTTGAGGCTGGCAGCTAGAACTGGCGTCGAACACTGGGGGTTAGTGAAAACATGTTCAAGCGGCGAAGATGTGCGTAAGCGAATGGCTGCTTCCAGATTTATTGTAGTATTTTCATCCCCAGACTGGAAAATCCAGCTTAAAATCGCATTGATGATAAATCAGCATTAAATTTAACCGTTTTGAAGCATTAAAGCGGATCAATATTAATTTAAAGTTTGTCAGCACCATATTTCAACACCGCCTCTAGTTGCGTTTTGGTTGACAATTTACCAACATGTTAATATTTAAAGCTGTGCTTTACTTCCAGCTCTGAGCAAATAGGCACTTCACCAAGCACAAGTTTGTTGTTATTGTTATCCCACTTCTTTTTTTGTTTTTCTGAATCTTAAGAAAACTTTCGCAGTCCAACTCTGCATGCGTTTCGACTGCATAGACGGGTAAATGACCTAGGTCAATGCCCCCATCAGTTGTTTAAACAGATTGTTGATCGCTTTTGATGAATCGCTGTTTAGTCCTTGAATTGATTAAATTTGTAGGCGCAAGATTAGGAGCAGTTTTGACAATGCAAATCAGCTCTATTGTTGCATTCAGATCGTCATAAAGTTTTTCCAGGTTAAGCACTTTAGCACTAAGTTTGTCAATTTTCATGTGAGAATCTGCCATATTGGTAAATAGTTAAACGCTTTAAGGCCTCCGTTGGTACTTCAATACACGCCTTATGAAAAACTGTGCGGCAAATTGAAGAACACTGGATAGCATAAAAGTTTCAGAGCTGAATTCAAATCCCAAATACAAACGCTGCGAAACCTGATGATAGAATAAATATGAATGGAATATTTTCATACTTACACATAAACACTAAACAGAAAAAGCTCGTCCTACGCACTCGGTTTCTAGTGCGTTACCCAGAAACATTAAATCGGGGAGCATAGTGAGACTTGTATAGGCCGCGTTTGCTCAAGGTATTTGGATATGTTGGTATGTAATGTTTTGCATACCAACCGATCAGTTTTAAACTCATTTTTAAGACCTTTTTGGAAAATTCGTCAGAGACGTTATTAAAATATATCGCAAAAGCAATCCTTCTTTGATAGGAAAAGGTGAGTCATAGATTAAAGGCAAGGCTTTGGTTTTTATTCGATATCCTAAACATAACTTTTTGTTTTCCTAAAATATAACTTAAAATATGTGGATACTTATGGCTAAAATTTGAAGCAAAATATTTGGACCAGGCAAAGCTGGAAAATATCAGCTAATTATCGATATAAATGTACCGTGCTTGGTGGCTTAAATATAAGACATTTTGATTTTTTCAGTTTAACTTCGGGAAGATATGACACAAAATGTTGCTACTTTGTATGCCGCGGACTTGCACGAGTATATAAACCAAGTTATAATTTGCGATAACTCAACAAGATTTCATAAATATCTGTGTAATTTACTAAATGGGTGCATGTATAGTATGCAAAACACAGGCAGCTACAGCTGAATGCAAAAGATTTCTCATTGCTCAGCATGTGTGCATCCAAGTACGTGCGATTATTGTTGTTTCTGACCGAACGGCACAGGTGCCTCCTTCCTTAGACTTTATGGGATCTCTGATTTTTATTTGGATATAATAGATTCTGACTAAGCTTACTTTTATAGAGTAAACAATGTCTCCTGGCTTGAGCTTGCATACAAATGGCCCCATCGTATAATTTCTTCAATCGCATTTTGCTAGACGCAATCATCCAAATCCACTCCGCTCGCTCGTCAACAAGATGTCAAAGGGTCTTAAGGTTGGGTGACATACTAAAAGAGCAATCCATTAGCCACGTGGACCATCTCTCTGCCCACCCTAATTTACGTTCAAGAAAGATTTGCAGAAAACAACGAAGAAGACATCCCAGGATACATCATACCGATCTGACCAAACGGGTACTGGGCTAGATATAACTCAATAATAACCTCTAAAACAACAGGTACTGCTAGAGGTAAATTAAAATCCCCTGTACAACTCAATCACTATAATATTTTTGAATTCTTAAAATGATTCCTGAATGGTTCTGCGATGTCTGCACTTTCTGTATTTTGCTATTTTCTTCCCGCCATGGACTAGGGGCCTGGGCGTGAATAACGACAAACGGGTTTCTTTTGTGGAGAGAGTGTACTGACTTATTCCACTCGGTTTTATTCGTTCGATCCCTGGCGAGTTTTCCCATTTGTAGAAGATTTAATGTCGTCTCAATGATGTACACAAGGAAAACATTGCGGTGTGTTGTTACCGCATCGTATTCAGACATGTTGTCCTCAAGCGCATTGATATTTTGCCGGGACTAGGATTTGTAGAATATGTGCATTGGTCTTAGTTACGTAAACTGCAAAAGTGACTAGTTCATAGTGTGTAAATATATTGATGTATTTTATCCCACATAGGTATTGTGGGATATTGACCGTGATTCAGTTGGATTGGAAATGTTTCGACCAATATTTACTTACAAACCCACCTCGCTCACTTAAGATTTTTGAGAGTGGCTTTGCAATTGCAGTTTTTTTTCGACCTATAATTACATTTGGAGCCATTCTTCCTTTAATGTCTGAGAATTGCCTTGCAACTGCCGCCAAGTCCTTCACAAAACACCTTTAGTAGCTACCTTGACTTAAAAATAAACTTTTCGCAGAAATGTTCAACGTATTGCTGAATGGTTTCACCTTTTTCAACCGGTATTTTTGCCCCTGTTTGTCGCAATAAAGTAGATGTATTCAGAGCTCGCTTTAAAAACTATGCCTTTTCCTGAACCACTCCTCAATGTTTTTGATTACATTGTTTATCGGGAACTGGATGATGTCATCGACTCAGACACAATTGCGTTGTTTGCGAAGAGCGATACCAATGGCTCTTCGAAAAATACTAAGGTAACTCATAAAAACCAAAATGTAGCTAAACGTACGAATTTTTTCGCTAGGTCTGCAAAAGTTATTTTGTTATTCAACGCTTTTAAGAAGCATGGGTTTACTGCGGGATAGGCGTCCATGACTACAATCTTACACATCAACAGACCTGTGATACTGAATCAACTCCAAGACAGTAAAATTAATATTAATTGTTTTTTTAATTGTGTACAGTTGCCACCTGAGTTAGTAGATCTAGGCCAATGATCTTTTTAAACATATCTTGCTATTTCATGTAAATTTTAATACACAAAGCAATTGCAACAAACATATCTTCATGGTGCTGTTGGAACCATTAACGAAGGCAACGGCAAATGGGGTCTCGACCGGTAGCCACACGCAAGGCTTGATATAATTATTTCATATTTGTCCCCGCTGCCGCTACTAATTGGTAGCAGAGACCTTGCCCTAAAAACTTGACTTTTTCGATGACATACATGACCTCGCCCTCTGCCCAAATGTCGGTAAATGACTCGGCATCCTCGATGGATGTGAATAAGTCTACATCCATTCGCTCGGAGTGGCCACCTTTGCTGGTCTTTTACTGTGATCGGACTGATATTGGCCTCTCTGCCTCTCTTGACCACGAATACAAGTCGGGATTAGCTTCAACCTCCTGAGCCTTTGCCAAGGCTGAGGGCAAATCATTTCACTGCGTTGTGTACAATACTTCACTAGGGTTGTGCTTTAAGACAGAAATAAGTACTCCTAGGGCATCTTCTCTACCCTTTCGCAAAGTCCTCACGCCAGGTGTTTTCGTTATATTATATATATATTTCGCCTTACTGGTTAGCAAAGTCAATTTATTTTTATTATCCTGTCTGAGCGTACCCTTATCTTGTTGTTTAACATGAATGGGGCGTTTATCATTGTAGATAAAGTAAAATCCAGCCCAGCATCAGCTGGGCCCTTGATTTTGCTGCTAATGCTATTGTAACTTGAAATTTTGTACGCGGCTTGCTCTGCTTAGCGCTTCGCTACGTATGTCTCCTGTGTGCCATTATGAACGCAACTGACGTGGACAAACAAATATGCTTTCTTAGATATATAATAACTTCTTGGTGAGAGTTGTTTTGTGACGATACCACGTTAATACAAACAATATCGGCACCAACCAGCACTGCCCTTAGCACCACCCCCAGGATCACCTACAACGCCACTGCCCGCTACATCCTCAAGTATCATGATCTCGAAAGCCTTGCAGCAATTACGCAGCCAAGCAAATATTTACCTCCTAAGGTACAAGTATGACCCAGTAAAACTTAAAAAAGAAAGAACACAAACAATTTAAATCAATAACTAAAAATAAGAAATATTACACCAACCATGATTTCGTAGCTGAATATAGCCGCGATAACATGGAGCTGTCATAATAATTACCCGATTCCATCAAATGTCCCCAACTGGCTGATTGGCGAGGACTTTTCCACAACACGCTCTGCAAAAGTCGACTCCTTAATTAGTCAATCGGAGAGAACACACGAAACAGAACACACATTTCACTCTAGCAAATTTCAGAAACAGTCACTTACTACATTCTATATACTAACTATACCACCAATGACTTATTTATGCCTCTAATTATAATGCAGTGAAACATCTGCATTTACCTAAATAACTATAGAAAACTGCTATAATCATTAATAAATAGTCACCCCAAATAATATTCTTACAAGAAACTCATTTAAGAGATAGACTATAATATCTTTGTTAATATACCACAAAAACAAAACAATTTTGGAGAGGCAACACTGCCTACACATAAGTAAAACTAACTAATTTTATCAATAAAACTAAGGCACTCTTTTCTCAAATCCAAACTATATAATTTTCTTCAGTACTCTAAAGACATCCCCATAACACTAGCAAGTGTTGTTACATTTGTGTTGGCGCACATGGGTTAAAAGCGTGCCTAACAATTTAAGAATTAACACCCTTGCAGCGCTATCAGGAGGTTAAAAAACTGGCGCTATGCTTAATATGTTTTAGTTAACGGCATGCATCGAGAAGATGCGATAGCCAACGCTGTGCCATATGCAACAAACCTCATCATGAATTGCTTCATCGTAATATCTCGGATAGCGTTGGTGAAGGTGTTCATAATGGCCAATCACAACAAGGGAACAATTCTTTACAGAACAATTCTTTGCACTTTTAACAAAGTCATCTGTACTTCTCCTTGCGACCGCTGTCGTCTTGATAAAGGGTTTCGATGAAATTTACTATAACTGTAGATTTGCTTTAGATTTTGCTTGTCACAATTAATTTTCTAACTTCTAGATTAGTATCGGTATTCAATCTGAAATGCTTGAATCAAGTATGCGAGTAGGCAAAGCAAACTTCTCGGATCATTGGTGAGTTGAATACCACTTTCAAATCTAGAGAGACAGTTCATACCCAGTACTAGCGTGTCGCTGCCAACCAGGGAAAGGAAGCAAAACGTGCTGAATTCTAATGAGCTGCAAAATCTAGTGCTACGGTCTTAGAGAGTGTACTAGGGTTGCACTTACTAGATTTCGAAATTTAGAAAGGAAGTTGAGTCGCAATCCTGCTCTAGACAAACAGTATTCCGAATTTATTAAAGAATACAAACATTTAGGCCATTTGGAAATAGTAGAGGCCGCTAAGGCCCCATAATCCTGTGCTCAGGCCGAAAAGTTTGACGACCAAATTACGCGTCGACTTTGACCCTTCTGCTGCTAGTCTAGCAACGGCATCTCACTAAACGATACAATGCTTGTCAGACTGACTTAGCAGCCAGATCTTTTTGAGACGATGACTTGATTTCGCATTAATAGGTTCGCCCTAACAGCAGACATAGCCAAGATATAGGAACTGATTTCATCGCAACTTCCAGGGCATAATGTGGCGGCTTGAAAATAACACACCCATTGCAATGTTAGCGTTTCGTCGAAAGTTGCTAGTTTCGGGAGTTGTGAGTTCGAATGCGAATTCAGACGCGAATTCGCTTAAAAAACGAATACAATACCGACAAGAGCTCCTCCCTTTGGGGTCTTTGGGAGGCAGGTGTGAAGTCTACAAGGCACCTACTCCTACGGACGGTAGGCAGCCAGCTGTAAACGGAAGAGGAGCTCTAGACAACTCTAGTCGCAGTGGAAGCCGCGCTGACTTCCAGGCCTGTGGGAGCGCTCAGCGAATACCCCAGCGACGGGAAGGTTCTAACTGCTTGCTTAAGACTCCATACATATGCATTGCCAGCTGACATTAATTAAAATATGTATAGGTCATGGTGCATGGTGCATGAAGCACATCGAGATTCTTAGTTCATAGTGTGGAAAAAGAACCCATCTGACTCTTTGACTGACTCTTTAGTTTAAACACCGTAAAGAAAAACATTGCATGGTGTATGTATGTTTTTGTGTAATAGGGGAAGCTAGACCCTCTAAATTGTTATAACCTTGTAGAGGATATAATCATTTTTTCACTAAATGTGTAATGTAAAGAGGGTGACCCATGTCCGTCTGTTTTTTTGATTATATGCAAACTAGTACCCACGGTATAAAGCTATCGTCATGTAGCTTTGAATAGTTCTTTTTAAGGTATAAGGTGGTAATACGTATTTTTGTTTCAGGTAGTACAGGCGATATCAAACCATAACAATCAAGATCTTGCATGCAAATTCTTCTTGAAGGAAACAATTTAGATGTAGACGGGCGGTTTATAAATTAGCATGTTAATTTAAATATTTTAAAAGAATCTGAGTTGATATAACGATAGCTGTCGATCGTTCTCCTAAAAAAATCACAATTACAGGCACCGACGCAATCTACCGAGGATTTAAAACTAATTTTATGTTTCTAACTCTTAAATTTGCCAATGGCGTGGACTTGCAGTCCAAAAAGACGGATAAATAGACAGATAGATGGTTATGTCTCAATCATTTAATTATTGAAAACCAAGAACCATATTATTTTTACAGTCCTCCTGCCCATATAAGCTGTTTGCCAATTTTCAATGGGTTCAGGGCCATAAATCGAAAAACTGGATAATTTTAATCATGCGTATAGTATACGTTTAGTCGTTTTAGCTCTCATACTCTCTTAGATGGGATCACACTGATATGACTTTGAATATATGTAAGTATATATGTACTTTATGGAACGAACGGAAACCGAGCGAAGAATTTTAGTTGGTATTGTACCAATTGTGAAATTAGGTTTTTGAACTCGATCCAGCGGCATTGATCCTGGTAAGCATTGCCGCCACGGCGTCATAGTCGCATCCAACATATATAACTTTGTTTGATTTTGAGCTAATTGGAATAAGTGAGGGTAACATAACATGTCTTAAATAGAAAATAAACCCAATCAATCGCATGAGGGCACTATGGAAACTCGTATCACAGCTGTTTTGCAGCTGTCACTAAACTAGAAATAGCGAATGTAAACATACCGAAGAAACACGAAAAGATAAAATGTATATGCTGTAAATAAAAAAAATTTTTTTTATATTTATATTATATTTTATAGAAAAAAAATTTTTTTTTTAACCTCACGGGCCTGAGAAGGCTGAAAGCAATATCTAATTGGAGCAGGCTGCAAATGGTTCCTAAGCTAACAAAATATGGATCTGCGATTAAAAGATGCGTAAAAGAGGGCATTAGCTGCAGAGGTGAAATGCAGGCGAGTCGAGGAGCAGAAACTAAACCTCCAACTGCTAAGCCGTTCCCCACGATTTCTTATCTGCATAAACTAACATATGACCGGAGAAAATACAAAGTTTTTAAAAATGCAATGCGGCTAAAAAATATTAAAACGTGAGACTGAATGGAAGAGAAGATTTGGTATATCTAGTGCTTATAAGATCCCAGATATGCGAGAGATATCGATGATTTGAAATAAATTTGATCTACGCTAGTAAAAGGAACTAATAAAGGCGCAAGGGGCTTATATGTGAAGTGATATGTGTATATGAAAAACGATATCTATTAAAATCAATTAGCATAAGCTAAAGTAGGTCAGTCCTTGTGACGAGCTGGCTAGCAGCATGCTAACTGGCTTCTTCAAAGCCTTGTGGGGGTTGACTGAGTCAGGCAACGGCTAGTCAATTTCTGTGCTTATTTAGATGGTCATTGTAGCGGCCGGAGTGAAATAAACTTGATTCCCCATGGGAGCCAAGTTCTGATCACTATGTAATATACTATTTCGCACATATCATGGAGATCCCGCTAATTGCTTAATGGCAAGATTCTGTAATCGCTGCGACTTCTCAGAAGCCACCCCATGCGCTAAAGCTTGTTTCTGATGCTTTTGAAGGTGGACTCGATAGAGCAGCGAAACGTCAGGCAGCGGTATAGTATTCAACCCGGCTTACTGGAATATTTATTAAGTAGAATCTGATTTCTCATTTTCGATAGAAAAGCTATGATCCCTTACTTTTTATGGGCAGAAGGTATGTAAATTAGACATTTCCTAGTTATATTATTTAAAATAATAATTTAATGTAAAATTGTATTGAAATATCGTTAATACTTATAAAATATTATTTTGGGCTTGCAGTTAATCTCTTATGTATATGGTAATTTGTAAGAAAGCGCAATTTTACAGCAATGTTAAAAGAAAACAATGCATTTTTAAAACAGGTGTTAATAAATAATGTATTGTGTGTGTTGTTACCCCCATCCTCTGATTGTTCTGTAGTAGCAATCATTGCATTTGTCACGGTTTGTTCCATGGATATACAGTCGTTGTCTAAACAAAATATTCAGTTTTAGTTTTATAAATTATCCAATATATAACTAAAATATAAATTATTTATAATGATAGGTATATGTTTGTATATGTAAAATGGATAAAAAGGGTATAATGATTTTGTGTAAATGTATGTAACTGGCAGAAAGAAGAATCCTCAATCTTAACGCCCGTTCGGTTGTCCACCTGTCCATCAGTTTGTATGGATGGACACAAGAATCTCGGAACCTATAAGATCTTGAGACTTGAAACTAGGTCCTTCTAGTAACTGTTCCATCGAACTATTTTTATTTTATTGGCTTATTTATATTTCTGCTAAAACAAGTGAGATCGTAACGCGAGCTGTATGTGGTGTTGGTATAAGAGGTTTCAGGGTATCGCCCACTCGGGAACTCCCGACTAGAGGCTCTTGTTTATCAATGAAAAGATTTGAATAGTTTGATAAAGTCGGTTTAAGTTCTCACCCACCCATTAACATTTATCTCCAAGGGAATAGAGTCTGTGAAATGTGTGATACACGTCACAAATTATTTATGACAAAGTCTTTGTAAATGAGTTTGAAAACAATCGGATGTTAAGCAATAAGGGCTATAAAACCGTTTTTCGGAAATGTTAACAGTTCGGAAATGTTAACAGTTGTTAGTGGAAAAATCAAAACTCGTTAAGAAGTCTATTAGGTTTCAATTATTATGTTTTAAGCCCCAATTACATAAAGTAACTATATTTCAGCATCCTAGCTCTTCCGGCTTGGGCTGTGCGTTAATTACTAATAACTCTGTCATCCAGGATAGTTTTGACATGGAGGTAACATTTATTATCTTCTTACATCTACGAAAAGTGACCAAGTCTTAAAATGCGTCATATATCGAATTTTGTATTTTGAGGTATTCTAATTAGTTCTTAATTGGTGTAGCTCCACCCTTTTCCGTATTGATCGACGAGATTTCATAAAAATGTTTATCAAAACCTAAATCTTGAATGGTTTATACAGCGCAGGTATTTGCAGATCTATGGAAACAAGTGCAGACAATTTTGTATAGACCTGCGCGTGTTAACCCAAGTGTGGCTGTGCAGCTTTTTTCTAGCACTAAAGGCACTTGTTATCTTAGTCTTTTTGCCACCGTTGCTGCGAGATTGCAAGCAAGTGCACTCTTAAAGCTTCTTATTAAGCTAAAAAGTTCTAATAAAGCAACAACAAACCGGCTTGAATCTTTCATAGCGTCTCGAATGACTCTAAAGTATAAAACCTGTTCCCATCGTGTAGTCCCAAACAAGATCTGCAAAAATTGTCGAATTAACAGCCAACTCAACTGCGGTGTTACTTTTTACCCGTCTACAGGAAGGTCCCTCATCGAAACAGGCAGCAATACAAAGACACTATGTGTCGCTGCTCTTGGTCAAAGCATCTTCTGTTCTTTCCGCAGTCAACAAATCAGCAGCCAATACTAACACATGAGGCGCACACAACTTACAACTTCTGTGCCTTCAATTGAGTCCCAGTTTTCAGAGTATAAAACGAGAAAGACGGGCTATTTTCGGCACGCCGAAGATTTAATACCCTTGCAGACCCAACCTTTTCAAAATGCTCATAGTGCTTTGCCCGTATCTAGCAGCACAGGGAAAATAGTTAATGCCGAGTATGGTTAAGATATCTTGAAAAACAAAACAGGTTTCCATACAACAACTTAATTTTCGACCGATCGTTCCTATGGCAGCTATATAATATAGTAGCCCGATGTGAATAAGATTTTGCATAAGTGGAGGGAGCATAGTAAAACTAATAAATGCCGAGTTTGGTCAAGATATCTTGAAAAACAAAAAAGATTCCATACAACAGCATAATTTTCGACCGATCGTTCCTATGGCAGCTATATGATATAGTTGTCCGATCTTAATAGGATTTTGCATATATATGGGGAGCGTAGTAAAACTAATAAATACCGAGTTTGGTCAAGATATCTTGAAAAACATAAAAATTTTCCATACAAAAACTTAATTTTCGACCGATCGTTCCTATGGCAGCTATATGATATAGTTGCCCGATCTTAATAGGATTTTGCATATTTATGGGGAGCGTAGTAAAACTAAAAAATACCAAGTTTAGTCAAGATAACTTTTTAAACAAAAATGTTTTTCATACAAGAACCTACTTTTCGACCGATCGCTCCTATGGCAGCTATATGATATAGTGGTCCGATCCAGCTGGTTTTGACATATGAGCTGCGTGCAACAGAAAGAGGGAATTCTGCAAAGTTTCATAAAAATAGCTTTAAAACTGAGAGACTAGTTCGCATAGAAACAGACAGACGGACAGACGGACATGGCTATATCAACTCGGCTGTTGATACTGATCAAGAATATATATACTTTATGGGGTCGGAGATGTCTCCTTCTATGCGTTACACATTTCACGACAAAATTATAATACCCTCTGCAAAGGTATAAAAAATATAATAAAAGAAAAATTTTTTATACAACAACTTAATTTTTGAACGATCGTTCCTATGGCAGCTATGTATATGATATAGTGGTCCGATCCAGCTGGTTTTGACATATGTATGTACTGCGTGCAACAGAAAGAGTCATTTCTGCAAAGTTTCATAAAGATAGCTTTAACAAGTAAGAGGTTCTAGTCGGGAGCTCCCCACTAGGGGATACCCTGAACACTCTTATTTTTATATACACCAAATGCAGCTCGTGCTACGCGCTCGTTTGCTTTAGTAGTAATAAAAATAAATTAAAAAAAAAGTTCCCTCGGCAGGGTTCGAACTTCGTAAATGACAGCTCTACTTTCCGCCGCCTCTACTCAATAGCCGTGTATTCTCAAAATGACAATTGCATTTAAATTGTGGCTTAATTAGATAGGCAATACAAGTTGGCTGACTAACATGATTTATATCTTTGTGGTGATACTTGATATATATATACTATTCAAGAAGCTACATGTGAAGTTGGTGACTCTAGCTCTTATTATGTACCAAAATTGCTCAAAAAACAGGATTTCGATATCGATTTTTATCGATTACTTGGAAACGGGGTAAGGTTTCTCGATCTGCGCATGGACTAGGAGGACCTACAGCTAAAATTTCAAGTCTCTAGCTCTTATAGGTTCTGAGATCCTTGCGTTTTTACATACGGACAGACGGACGGACGGACGGACGGACAGACGGACGGACAGACAGACGGACATGGCTAAATCGACACGGCTTTTGATGCTGATCAAGAATATATATCCTTTATGGGGTCGGAGATGCTTCCTTGTGCCTGTTACATACATTTGCACGAATACATTATACGCTTTTTACCTATTTTCAATGGGTTCAGGGTAGAAAAAAGAATAATAGAAAATTTGTGTCGCTGCCAATAATTAGATTTGATACGTGCTTGTTTTCAATATTCTAAACAAAGCCATAATAAATAGAAAATATTTACGCCGGGCGAAAAATCTCAGCCCAAAGATTTGCCGTCTGCCTTGGCAATGTCACAGGAAAAAGAGTCCAATCATGATAGGTACACCCTTGTGTCAAACTAGAGAGAAAGATAAAAAGTCGCCTCAAAAATCCCAGCACGAAAAAGAAGACTACCAAGAAGACATATGGTACAACAGAAGGCTAGGCAAAAGTCCATACTTTAAAAATAACCAGGATAATGTGATGAAGGTGCACCCTAAGACGGAGCTTTGAGAAATTCCAACCGTAAGCATGGTGCAATAGAGGGTTGCGCTGATATGACGATACTATTGTAGAAGAAAAATGCCGCTTTCAAAGTAAAACACACGATTTATCGCAACAGACTCCGCGCTCGTTTTATGCTTACAGACTAAAGGAGAATTGACAATAAATTTATGTATGTGTAAGCGAGACAAGGAGTGATTCGACTTGTCGAGCTCTTCTTACAAGAATTAGAGTGCTCGAGGAATGTTAGAGTTGAGCGCGCTTAAGACAAACGGGAGATTGTTGCCTAAATGGCCTTGAGAATGTGTCTATCTGTATGTGTGCATGCATGTGTTTATCCTAGTACACTATGGGTTTTATTCCAGACCCTCGAGTACCTCGTCCTCGACCTCGGTCCCTGTGAAGCACTCTCCTTTTAATAAGGACAGTTATCCCTAAATCAGCTTCAACCTTTTCATCTGAACATAGAGGGGTAAGCATGTTCCCTACCCAATTGTTGTATTTTATGAGTACGTTTTCCCCAATCTCAAAAGAAGATGGTCTTCTGCCTGTCCTAGTTAACTTTTTGACTTTGTTTGGGCTGTTTGAGCCTTCTGGAGAATGATAGATACCATGAACTAGTAGTCGGGGCGTGGAAAACTATAACCGGTTTTCTATTTGTGACGAGGTGCATCGATTTATTGTACTTCACCGTCGGTCAGTTTGCTTGATCCCTTTTTGGAGCTTGATGCATCTTGCTATTACTAGAAGAGTGCTATTAAAACTCTTTTGGCTGTTCGTTGTGCTATGGAGAGGGGGGGTTTGCAATGCTGAGCCCTCTCAAATTGCGGCTCATTGTTCATTGTCACAAAACACCTGCTTAGCGTACGGAAATAAGTTCGTTAGTACCATGAGTGGCACTTTCGCGTCCTCTATGGTACGTGAAGCTTGTCGGCCCAAAAACGTCAATGTGTAAAATTTCCCCGGGCGACAAAGGGCTTGGCGTTTGGCCAAGTTCTTGTTTTTCGGATGCCTGTCGTACTTTGCTTGGGAGCAAGCCTTGCAGTTGAGGAGCACCTAATTTTTCATTTTCATTTTCGTAATTTTCGGAAATTCCCAGTCAGACATAACCTGTCTCACGTTTTCCTGCGCGGCTCTATGAGAGCAGTTATGTTCAGCAGTCATGATCTTCCATCTTTCATTGCTATCGAAAATGGCGGCAACAATGTTCTTAAAGTGGCAAAACTTCGTTGGGGTAAGCTTTTTATGAGCTCATTTGGGAAGCGGATGGGAGTGGGAAAGTCGCTATGAATTGATTTTAGATCATCGACATAGATGTAACAAGTCCAGCCGATTTGTTACGAACAACGCCGTCTAAGGCCGGTTGAAATTTGCTATCGTCATTTATAAAGCCGAAGGGAATTCGATAACTTCCACTTACGGAGAACGATGTTTTTCTCCCGCTCTGCTAAGGTTATTTGGTGGTACACGGACTTCAGGTCTAAAGTTGTGAAAAATCTAGCTTCCAAAAAGTTTGCAAAGATAATTGAAATACTAGACATAATGAATTTTTCGGCTACTTTTCTCTGGTTTAACTTTCTGAAATCTATTACCAGGAGCTCTTTTGTTTCTCTCATCGTCGATCCCTTCTTGTCAACTAACCAAATCAGATTGTTATCGGGTGAACGTGACTTTATGATAATGCCGTCCTTTAGGTTCTGTGGCAACGAAGTCACCCATGGGATATAGGTACAGGTTTGAGTATATAGGTTCAGTGTCCGTCTTACGAAGTGTAGCGGCGACAGAAGAGTTGTAAGGCAGCGACTCGTTAGGGTCCGCGAATTTGGGAAGCTTGCCTTACTGTGGGAGGGCCGTCGATGACCACAATTGTAGCTTACATCGGCGCACCTGTGATACTGAATCGTCTCCGAGACAATACTGATTTTTAGTATTCTATCTTAAAAACTAAGAACGTTAATTCGTTAAGTCAATAATTACGTCGAAACTATAAAACGTGTTTAACAAAAAAAAAAATAAAAACTCGTAATTACACCGAACATTTGCAAAACAAATATTATCGTGATGTTATTGGACCCATGAATGGACTTAAAGGCGAAAGGGGTTTCGGCTGAGATGAATACTTATGAGGCTTAATATTATTTTTGGACGCGCCCGTGACGATCAGGAATTTCATGTCTGCCCCTGCTACTTTGCGCCATAAGAATGATAGCAGGGACATTCCCCTATAAAATAGGCATTAACTCTATCGTACTCGGGCTCGCCTTGAACATCGATTTCAGCGAATGCCTCGGCGGTAGACTCATTGTATGCCTCCTTGGCTTGATAACGGCTGCAGGTGATGTGGTCTACTCTTAGTCTCCTCTGACTGGTCTTGCGGTTGGATCTTTTATTGGGTTTACCCGATACAGAACGCTTTGGTAGTAGATTGTCTGTCTGTGCAGAGGGGTTCGTGCAGCAATGTAGAAGGGCAAGCGTAATTCGTAAGTCATTAGTCAAATTGTTTCGAAGGCACAATGCGCCCCACCTATTGGAAGTGGCCTTCACGTGATAAACCTGGGAGATTATCCATGGTTGTCTTGGGCAACCAGCTAATTCGCGCGGCGAATTTACCAATATGTGTAAGTTTCTTAATTTTCTGTGACTATAAACTATAAAATAACATACTATTGGTATTTGTATTTTTGAATAAATTATGTATATCTTATAGATATAATATATTGTAATTTAGAGAAAATGTCATCATTGTAATATTTGTGATATGCTTTTTTATTCAAAAACACATACGTTGTCATGTTAAAGAAAAGTTTGAATGTAGAAATATTTTGAACGAAATATATATATTTTTAAAGATATAATATATTGTTAATATTATAAAAGAATGTCATTATTATGATATCTATAATAAGTTCTTTATTCAAAATAAAAACTTGTCATAAGTGAAAAATTGCTACGATCAGTCGACCTAATCTGTTATAATATTTTGTACCACGGGTGGCCAGGAGCCCGATGAACTTTGTTCCGTTCTGGTGTTTTCTTTGCGGTCTTTTGGAGCGTAACTTGGGGGCTGTGGCTTATACGCAAACTCGCGGGTAGAGCTTTGCTCGACGTAGAGTTGCATATCAACCAAATGTTGTACAATGGCGGTCTTAGATCGATCTCACCCACTACCAATGGGGGAATGTATATTGCATGCAGGGTCCCTTAAATGCGCTAACAGCTGATTTGTTTCCGCCCGCTGTATTATATGTCACAAATGTGACGCGGGTACACGACCCGTTAAATAAATGTAGACCATTTGTCTGAACTTGGATATATATAAGTCTACATCCATTGGCTCAAGGCTAGCCATTGCAACTGGGTTTGGTCTGTAGCTGATCGGACTGAAAAAAGCCTGGCTTTTCGCTTAACCAAGCTTAGAGTAGTTTTGCTGTTTCTCCTGCTGCTGGTGTTGGGACCGCCAATCAGCCTTGATTGCCTTTCCTTCTTATTCTTATCCATTCTGAGTATACTCATTTCCTGTTCTAAGAGATATTGTCATTGTAGGTAAAATCGAGACGGATAATGATTGCCTCAAAGATTAAAATTATATTAAGGATCTTGCTCCTTGTTACAATAACCACTTGAAAATTCTGTACGCAGCGTGTGAGGAACTCTGGAAGACACTTTACTGACTAGCTGCATTGGACTTCATCCTTAATTTCTGTCTTTATGGACTTTGATTTGAGGGATTGCCACATGCGTGGACTTAAGTTGACAAGTCTACTCACTAATTAGTTGCGAGAAATCGTTTCTGAGAACGGCTTCTCTGATTGTAAGCTTCGGGTTGAGCCGTCAATGCGGCAGAAATGATTGAACGCACCTGTTGCGGGTTCAGCTTGGTCTAATTTTTAAGTTTTGCAAACAAAATAAGACACTCTCGTCACTGCCGTCGCTGCTAATTTCACAGCTAAGGCTTATACAAATTTATTTAAAAATTTATTTGTTAATTAACGACAGAAACTCCGGCTGACCGACAAGACCATGATGCTTGAAGTTGGGATTGTAACAAAATAAACTCAATTTAAAAAAAATGCAAGAGAATTTTTTCCGATTGAGATGTAGCGACTAAAATAATCTTGATGAGCAACTTACTTGCATGATTGTGTTTTTAACATTGAATGAATTCTGTAATGCTATATCCTTGTTGTGGTCCCAAGCAGCAGTTGGGTGGTTCTATGTTTTCCTCTTTATTAGTATTTTTCTTCTATGCGGCTTAACATTGTTGCCGCATTTTTTTATGTTTCGCGAATTTGTTTTTCTGATTATTTGCGGTTTCTTGTTTCAAATAGCAGGTATATTTTAGCTGAGCGCCAATTATTCCATTCGGTTGTTAAGATTTAGTTGGATGGGCCATCGCTCATCGCAGAAAAGAGACGAGTAAAATCGAATACTGTTTTGCGGTTGTCTCGATGGTATTCGGATTAAGACTTAAATACAAAGAATGCAAAACTCGAAGCTTATGCTAAGCCTAAGAATTCCGGCAGCAGAGGGCTGCTGCCTGCGCGTATCTTCATAGGGCCATTGATAACTTACTCAGGGAGCAGGTACAAAGCCAACAATCCAATTTTTTCAAAGATATTGTCGAATTTTGTGGTGCGACGCGAGGGCATTACTACGTGTCCTGTTAAGGTAAAAGATATTGGTATCTATGAACATACGACCACACCGTTCAATGTCCGGTCATTTCTTGGATTTTCAAGAAACTATAGATGCTTTATTATAGACTTCGCATCAATGGCAAAATATTTCAGTGATATTTTGAAGGAAGTAAACATCAAATTATCGCTGGGCAGTCAAAAAAAAAAATAGCAAAAGACTTTGACCAAAACCTATGCGAATCATTTGACAAGATATTAAAGGTTCTCATCACAAAAACATATTTAATTTAACAACAGACGCTTCGTCCTTTGGTTTACGAGCATTGTATATTTTTCGCAACAAACGAAAGGGAGATGTTTGTTATAGTGTGGAGCCTGAAGAACCTCAGAAATTACCTATTTGGAGTGAGGGATCTCCTCCATTCTCTCCATTCGAAAACAAACAATAATAGAAAAAGGTAGAACTTCCTCGGTTTGAACAGTTTTTATTTAGGGTGAAAAAACTTGTCACTTCATACATTTCCCGGATAGAGAAACACTCATTTTTAAGAACGATGTGGTAAACAGGGTATAATGTATTTGTGCAAATGTATGTAACAGGCAGAAGGAAGCATCTCCGACCCCATAAAGTATATATATTCTTGATCAGCATCAATAGCCGAGTCGATCTAGCCATGTCCGTCTGCCCGTCCGTCCGTATGTATGAACGCAAGGATCTCAAAACCTATAAGAGCTAGAGAGCTGAAACTTTAGGTGTAGGTCCTCCTAGTCCCCGCGCAGATCGAGGTTGTTTCCGACAATCGATAACTTGTCCCGTTTCCAAGTAATCGAAAAATCGATACCGAAATCCTGTATTTTTCATTTTATACCTATCGACTATTGGAAGAAGAGGATTCAGGGTACCCCCTAGTCGGGAGCTCATGACTAGAACCTCTTACTTGTTTTCAGCATAAGTTAGTAGAAAATTCCGATTCAAAAAATAGATATTAACCGATATATAAAAAAAAAAAACAGAAAGAAGGAAAACCATCAATACTAAAACGCAATAACAGTTAAATAAATCAACAAGCACAGGAAACATTCTAAGCAAAAATTAGAAAAATAGACAACTAAATACAGAACATTTATACAAAACATTTCTCTCAAGAAATAGGATATTGATTTCGAAACTTAAAACTCTAATGCTTATATACCAATTGGAAGCTGCAGCGCTACGCTTACAACAACTTTCAGATGATAACCGTATACGACATGTGCTCATCACCTTCATTCTGGTGGTAGAACTTTTTGTACCACTCGGTTTAGCCATCTCGAGTCAATCACTGTTAGAGAGATCTTAGTGAATGGTACATAATACCGTTACCAAAAGAGTTATGTGACTATCTTTTTGGTCTGTTGCTGTGCCTATTTCAAAAGCGACTTGAAGCTCTTTCGTTGCTCTTTTTGAAAGTTTAATGAAGTCCGAGGACCTCGACGTTAAGCAAGGGAGGAGTTAATACGAGCGGGTCACTAACCAAGCATGCAAAGGTGGCGTGTTACGATGCACCATCAGTGGCACAGTTTCGGTTATTATATGGAGTAGCTTAAATTAAAAAAAATCGTATTAGTTGCATTTTTGACAACAAACCAGTCGGTACTCCTAAATCTTTTAATAATATCGGCTCTGCGATTGCGAGACTGACAGACTCGGTCAATTTAAATCAAGGATGAGTACACCATTTTTAACCGAAGTGAATCTGAACACACTCCTAGCTTGGTCCAAAGCACTCAGCCAGGGTGCGGGACGTAACGACATTTGAGTAATATTGTCCAAGTATTATGAGCTCAGTTGAATGAGCAAATTGAAACTGTTTCACAATAGCTAAACCAGCACCACTAGTTTCTCCAGCCGCCATCATAGCCAGGGTCTGCAGTCTTCCGGTATTTAACACTGAAGAGTTTGATGGAGAGCTTCTATCTGCGGTGGTTGACCTTCCGCAACCTCTTTTCACGCACCTATGTCAACAATGCAATTTTGACACCTGTGGACAAATTATTCCACATAATTACCTAAATAATCGGCTAAGCTAGAGAAATTGTTGCTAAATCCGCTCACACCCAGGACTGCTTCGCATCTACGTGGGAAAGAAAATTATCCAGTGAGAGTGTGACCTCGCTTTCTTCAGTTAACTGTCAATGATCGAACTGGTAACATGAAAACAAAGAAGCTATGCATAAATTATGGCGCATCAACTTCAAGGCCGTCATATCTCACATAATTGCTATACCTACAACGGACGTCTAGGCACGCTTCGCCACTGAAACAACTTTCCTATCCTAATATAAGCGCAGTCGAGCGTTAACGATCCACCACTTCAAAGCCACAAGCCACCCTCCAAAACTATTACATTTCCAACACAGAAAGAGTGTTGGTAGACACGGTCCCTATCCATATTTGATACCTAGACGTCAGCTACTAAGCACTCGCGCTGACCTATTCTGGATCGGAAGAGACATTCATATAACCAAACGATTCAGCCCGAGTGTCCGGATATAATCAATCTGTTTCAGCCAAATCCCGAAAACTGTTCAATCTGTTCAGGGGAAACGGTGGAAATAATGCTCACAGAACTTTGGGTGGCAGAGGCCACAGCGGCCAAGGAGGCTGATATCTTCCGTGAATTTTGTTCGGATATCGCAGAGGGATGATAAAGGCAAATAAATCTTACTGTTGCCTTTTCGCGATCCAGAAAAAATACAATAGAGACACTCAAGATCTATCGCGTTGGCGGAGTGATTCACCGCTACTCGAAGTAGATTGCCCATATAATCTGAATTGTGCAAAGATACGAGATTGGAAAAGCGCACAGGCATCTATTCCGCCCTCTGACGGTATCCTTGCACAATTTTCCGATTTCAACAGGGTGTCATGCGCTTGAATAAAATGCTTTCAGAGTATGTGGATGAATACAAGTGCAAGATGGGCAAGTTCATAGATGGGCATTGCCGTATCTAGCGGGCTATGGGACCGTAAATTTATTCAAATATTATTTAAGTAAATAGGCATAGACTTCGACCTTTCGAAATATTCAAAGCTCCTGTCTATCGCTATTGTTCTGCTGGATAATGGGTCTATGAGGTTCGACGTCCGCTCACTCGTATATCCATTTATTTGCGAATTCTGAACAAGCGCGACCCTGGTCAGGGTCTTTAAAATTGTATTACGCGTATCGGTGACAAAGAGTGAGCATTCCGGCAATCCACTCAAGGTCAAAAATTAACTTATCATAGAGATCATCCTCCAAGCTGATCTTCAGTTGACCTGCCGCACTCACATAAAGGCGATCGACACCAGCATATGCGACAAGATTCACAATATTATCCTTGCGGACGAACAATTTCTCCGCTGGGAGCCAATGTACTTCCGGATATCATCCAACCCAGCTTCTTGCCAAGTTCTGGCGGCATTCTTATTTAAGGTTACGCAATTCGAGCAAATCGATTCCTGCACATATAACCACTAAGTACGGCATGCCAAATCCATTGCCAGAATCCAAATTGTTTCTGTCGCCCAAAGAGCATCTGAATACAGCTAATCCTGACTCATTAGCCCGACCTTGTAGCAAGCTCCGTTACAAGAAGGATGTACAGAACAAATGACAAGATAAGCCCAGCACAAACTTAGGAGAATGCAGCATATGCTTAGGCCTAAGCTAGCCAGTAAGCATATATTTTAATAACTTAAACACCTACTTTTAAAAAGAGCAGAAGTGAATTATGCAAGAATAAAATTAGGCACCAAATACGATATACCAAATCGAGTACTGAATTTATGGAAATCATATCCTGGCTATATCCCCTATTGTATCCCCTGTAGTAGTCCCAGTAGTCCCTGCAGTTGAACCTGCCCCAATCAGCGAAACTGCTTCAGTCCCGTCAACTTCTGGCCGCAAAGGTAGACCTACGCGAAATTTGGCCCAGATTGTTAAAAGCAATCATGGTGCCTCTTTTTATGGCTAGCATTTCTTTCGCTTCGGATATAATCGCATTTTCAGAAACATGTTTAAATTCAACCATATCTGATTTTGAAGTTTTTTTCGAAAAAATTTATTTTACATAGAAATGATCGTCTGACTCGAGGTGGTGGGGTATTAATTGCCGTTAAAGCCACTCTCCAGTCAGAACTTTTCTGTTTTAGTACCCCTACTGTCGCTGAGATTATCTCAGTTAAGATTTCTTTTCCTACACGGAATATCTATATTACATGCTCCTATGTTCCTCCTTCTTCTGATATTCAAGTTTATATGAAACATATTACTTGTATAGAAGTTTCTACACACGTGCGTGATAATGACATATTTATAGTGATAGGTGATTTTAATTTATCGAACATCTCTTGGTCTTGGTCCCTCAGCCCAGCATGACTTTTTAGTTTGCATGCTAGACCTTTCGTTGTTTCAAATCAATTCAATTTCTAATCATTTGAATATAACACTTGATCTTGTATTTGTTAACGAATACCTTATTGCTAATGTGTCCAGGTCCCCTCCTTTATCTCTTCCTGAGGATGTATATCATCATTACATTAGAGGTTGCAATTTTCAATTTCGTGCTCATCAGCAACCAATAAGCCCCGCCGTTGCTTTCGCAAAGGAAACTATTCCTTGCTTAATCAACGTATTCATTCAACCGATTGGTCTTTTTTACATGACTCGGTTGATATGAATTTAACTATTAATTTTTTTCATAACAACCTAAACTGCCTCTTAGATATGTTTATTCCCAAGTCAATTCCTTCGACTACTTCTTCAAAGCCACCCTGGTTCACTCCCAGATTATCAAACCTAAAAATATAAAATCTATATATTTTAAAAAGTTTAATAAGTCTGGATCGAGTACTGACTTGGCTCTAACTCGTTGCAAAAGGCAATTTGCCCTAAATCCAAGACAGTTTTACAATTTTGTAAACTTAAAACGTTTATCTTCAAGTTTGCCATCTTCCATTTCTCTCGGGATGGACAAAGCTAGCAACGACTCTGATTCTGCTAACCTCTTTGCTAATTTTTTCCAATCAACCTAGTCTTCAGTCTGTCCTAATAATAATTCTTACCCTTATACTATTACTTCCTCTAGTTCTGTACCTGCTCCTATTATTTCCCATTCCTCCCTCCTTTTAGCAATAAATTCTTTAAAATCATTGGCCTGACAATATTCCTAGTTGTCTACTCAAGGAGTGGAGTTCTTCCCTTGTTTATCCATTGCTAAAGCTTTTTAGTCTATCCCTTGAGTCTTCTGTCTTTCCATCTCTTTGGAAAGAATCTCATATAATTCCTCTCTAAAAGAAAGGTGGAAAGTCTGATATACAAAATAACAGGGGCATTGCAAATATGTCCGCTTTTCCCAAATTATTTGAAAAAATAATCACTTCGAATTTGCAGCATTTCTGCAAATCAGTTGTCTCCCCTGTGCAACATGGATTCGTAAAGAATCTGTCTACTACGACCAATCTGCTAGAATTTACTTCCTTATTAAATAATGCTTTCCTTTCTAAAATGCAAACTGATGTCATTTACACTGCCTTCAGTAAGACGTTTGACTATGTGCACCATGATCTATTAGTCTTAAAACTTGACCGATTAGGTTTCCATCTGTCTCTTTTGCTTTGGATTAGTTCTTATTTAAAAGGTAGGACCCAAAGAGTAATGCTGAGGCTGACTACCTCAAAACAGGTTCACGTTACTTCTCGTGTTCCTCAAGGTAGTCATCTTGGACCCTTACTCTTTACTCTTCTTATAAATGATCTCCCCTCGGCTATATCACATGCCCGTGTACATAAGTACATGTATGCGGACGATGTGAAACTTATTCTCTCATACACTAATCCCCTACATCATTCTCGTCTGCAAGATGATTTGAACGTTAGTTATACAATTGACAATACTCCATTGCAACGTATACTAACATTTAAAGACTTTGGAGTTCTTTTTGATTCTAAACTCAGCTTCAATTTGCATATAGATACCATCGTTAATGAGGCCAAAGGTGTACTTGGATTCATTAAACGATGGTCTAAAGAGTTTGACGATCCTTTTATAACGAAACTTCTGTACATCTCTCTTGTTCACCCTATCCTTGAATACTGCTCTTGCATCTGGTCATCGCAGTATAATGTATAGCCAGTATGGCCAGGATCGTTTTGAATCTTTTCAGAACCAATTTCTGCTTTTTGCCTTACAAGATTTAAATTGGGCGTCTTCAATTCTCTGTTCCGTCTAGACCTACCCCTTGCTCTTACCAACGTGCACAACAGACTACGCTATGCACAATCTTTTTAGTTTGCCGGGCGGGCTATAAATTTTCCCCCACCGGGTCGGTGATTTTCCATTGCTCTCTCTTCATCCTATCTACCTAACACTCTATATATCTAGCATACATTTCTTTACTTTATCAATAACTTCTTTCTACTTTTTCCCCATTTATTGTATTTTCTTAAATAACATAGTAAATTAAGATTATTTGTAATTTTACTTAAGAACACTATTTTCTCCACTAACACTCTTCTTAGTTGTAGGCTCCAAAATTGGTTGTGAAAAGGGGCACAGCTGGCCGGACTGGCAAATAAAACACCTCCATCGGTCGGTGATGCTATTAAAAAATTGTGTATTCTAACTAGGCTTTTAGCATTTAATTCTTATAATGCATGTATAATGTTTTAAGATTAGTAAGACACTCGTCTTGTCGACCATTAATAAATAAAATAAATACAAAATAATTAAGATAAGACTTTCTAAGAGCGGTCCTCTGATTTTGAAGAAATTACAAATTTTAAGACCAGGGAAAAACGGTACTATGTAATAAACATTATCTCTTAGAAATTTACGAGAAAATAACAAAAGGCTTGCATTATATGTAAATTTCATGCTATTTTTTTTTTTAAATATACTTACTCAAAACTATAACCTTGCAACTTGATGTTGTCTCTCCAATGAAATTCGATGCCTTCACTTCGTATGTGCCAGTGTCTTCAACTTTAGCAAGATTCAAAGTTAAGTAATAATTTTCAATACGTTGGGAATCTCTTATGATTTTGATATTTGCATCTTCATGAATTTCATGTCCATTCTTAAACCTATGATTTTAAAATTCTTATGTAGGTATAGTTTTTGATTTAAGTAAACTAACATATTTACCATTTTACATTGGCATCCGGATTGCTGTATATTTCAACTTCTAAGGTTAAGGAACTCCCTTCATTTACCTCAACATCCTTAAGTGGTCTTCGTATTTTCGGCTTACCTAAAAATGTAAATTTTATTAAATAATGCAAATCAGACTGCTCTAGTCGGGCAAACTCGACTTGTACTTTTATATATACATATGTATGTCGTAGATCCATATGTAACAAAATATTACCACGATTAATGAAACTAAAATTTTTAGATAGATCATTATCATGCAATAACTGATATTTTGAAATGTATGCAATTGGAAAATCAAAAAATTATTGTTTGTTGGAATGTTAGCTTAAAATCAAAAGACAAGTTATTTTTCAATATATTTGCGTGTTAAATCTATATTTATCAATCAGGTGCTAAGCCATCTAGCTGATTTATTTGTACTTTTCGTAGGTTATCTGAAGTTCAAATATTTTAATATATATGAATGCACTCTCTAATGTTTAAGCATGCTTCGCAAATCAATAAATTATTTTACACACGACAAAAAGCATTTGAAACGAAATGCCATATAGATTGAGGCATCATATAGCATTTATATGAAAACATTGCACATCAAACAGTCAAATGTCGCAAAAGAAATTATGAGGAGAGATCCGTCACAAACAGCAATATGTCATATAGCATATCATCAGTTAACGGGCACTTTGCCGTAATCTACAATAAATGTGGCGATATTGCATCATAATGCATTAAGAGAGCTTCGATTGTGTTTTTAAGCAGAGAAACAATGTTCTTTAAAATTTGTTGCAAGTGTAATGCGCTTTTGGGGCACATGAACTACTTAGTTAAGCTTGGAAAGCTTGGCCTTAGTCTTGATGGCCGCGCTGAAGAAGTGTGCTCTCCAGATCAGTTCTAAGTCGAGTGAAATGCCAACATATCGGTGACGTACTGTGTGTGACCTTGAAAAGTATATAGAGAAACGGTGAAAGGACTTTTCTTAACTCAAGACCGAAAGTGTGCAAAAACCACAAAAAACGGTTATATGAAGCTTTAATGGTCACCATTCAATCGGCCTAAATCTCATTTTCGAATAAAAAATCCAATCCATTTTTTTCAAGGCCGATTTCAAACCTTAATCCTTTGCTTGGAAAAATGGCCCTCTTGCCCACACTGGTGGGCAACTTTGCTCAACCAATTTTGTCAAGCCTAGCCCTATTATTATTAGCTTTACTGTATTTGGTCTTGCTCTTATATAAATCTTCATCAATTTTGCTTTCATCTACCCTTGTCATCATTACGTTTAATAATAATAATGCTAAAAGAAGTCTCAGTGCCATCAAAACGGCCGTTTATGCCAGGGGCTGTAGAAAGGCTGAGCTAAGGAGACAAACTCTTAGCCCAGATGCTTTGTTCATTCAAATAATGAGTGGACATTTACAGAAAATGTGTATAGTTATTTCTTCTTCCGCCTAGCTGACCTGCAATCTCCGCCGGGGCAGTGGCGCATTTTGTGGAGATGATATTTGACTTTGTGGTGCCCCGTCAGAAAGGCAACTAGCAGTCTTAAGAAATCTCTTCATAAAATAACAGTTTCGGAGGCTTGAAACTAATCAATAAGTACCTTAGCTGGTAGACACTTTGCTAGAGTGCCAGAGCATATCCTTCCGGAAAAGGATGCTTTATAGATTAGGCCGAAAGCCACGAGATTTCACAGAAATGCTTTGTGCC
The DNA here is from genome assembly GCF_035044405.1 of Drosophila montana. Classification (NCBI taxonomy): domain Eukaryota; kingdom Metazoa; phylum Arthropoda; class Insecta; order Diptera; family Drosophilidae; genus Drosophila; species Drosophila montana. Next base: position 670,595 of record NW_026998916.1, on the reverse strand, counting down.
AATTCAAGGGGAATCCGAGCCAACTCTTACGCGTTTGTGCGCTTCTTTGCTGAAGCAGATTTCAGCGTACTCAGCCCTAGCACAGTTCTAGCACTGTTATACAAGTTACAGGGCTATCTCTTGTCAGAAGGAAACCTGAATTGCAGCTTGGCCATCCGATAAGATAATGATAATGTTTTTTTAGGTTTTTGCAGGTTTGCAGGAAAAAAGGGATTGGCGAAAAAAATAATAAATAGCGAAAAGCAAGGACGGAAGAAAAAAAAAGGGAATGGAAATAAATTTGAAATAGAGTAAGCGAACGTCGGTGTTAAGATACCAAGAAAAAAGGGAAAGGGAGCGTATGGCGGACTTGACGAGGGGAAGAGGTGAAAGGCAGGCAACGACAGAGGTGAGCGGAGTCAGGAATCCAAGGTCTACGTGTGGAGCGTAAAAAATAGCGTAAAGCTGGGAAGGGGAGCTGGATCCCACAGGCAGAAGAATCAAGCTGGCACCTTACGAGGAGTCGTTCTAGCAGGCGAGTAAGCCACGGGGAAGAACCTTGACGTGGGGGCGAAGGGTCTGAAGAGGGGAGTCCGGACAGTGAGGACGTCTGGCCACAAGACCTTGAGCATGGTCTACAAGTACTTTTATAGGATGAGTTGGCGCGATTTGAGGATCTGGAGGGCGAGTCTCAATTAGTATACTTGGGGTACGTGGTGAGCGGCGAGGAAATTTGCACGATTCCTGCGAAGGTGCCGGCCATCCAGAGGTTGACGGCACAGTCGAACTACAAGCAGCTGCGGTAGTTCCTGGGAATGGCATCGTGGTATCGACGGTTCTTGCTGAACTTCGCATCGGTCGTGCAGCCGATGACCGCTCTCTTAAAGAAAAGGAAGGCATGGTTGTGGGGAATGGAACAGCAAACTGCGTTGGAGCGTCTGACAACAGCTCCGATCCTCGCCTGCAGTTCCAATTTGATGTGCAATACCGGCGAGGGTAGCTGAACGTGGTAGCAGATGCGCTATCCAGACAGTCATTACAGACATGCGGTCAGGCCGTGAAAGAGCAAACCCTTGCGGTTGGACCAAATGCATGCTGGAAAAGGTGATCAAGAAGCCAGGGAATTACCCGGACTATGTGCTCGAGAACGGCCAACTCTATCGCCACCTAGGATACAGAGCCGACGACGAGGACTACCTGCCGGCATCCATCGGCAGAGAGTCCTGCAGGAATGTCAGAAAAGAAGGAGTAAGGAAGACGATATCCCGACTAGCACAAAGGTACTTCTGGTCAGAGATGTTCCGGGATGCCGCACGTTACATAAGATGCTACGAAGTGTGCCAAAAATGCAAGGTAGAGCACCGGCCGGGTGATGCTGACGCGCCAGGTGACGGAACATTGGGCCATCCTCTGCGCCGACATCAGAGGCTCCCTGCCACGGTCGAAGAACGGGAACACGATGTTTTTGGTATTCCACCACGCGTTCAGTAAGTGAGTGGAATTGGTCCCCTTGAGGAGAGCAACGGCAGAACACCTGCAGAGGGAGTTCCGAGAGCGAATACTCTGTCCGTTCGGAGTCCCTCGCAACAGGGCCCTGCGACAACAGGATCCAGCCAGACGTTCAAGGCTTTCCTGAGTTCCATCAGCGTAGAGGTGCAACGTACTTCCCTCAGGAAAAAACAACCGACCGGACGAACCGGACGGTCTAGACGATGATCGCTCAGTTCATAGGAGAGCATCAAAGTTCGTGGGGCGAAATGTTACCGGAAATAGCGTTAGCCGTGAACACAATTGATTAAACCGGATTCTCCCCCGCCATCTTATTACAAGGCCGCGAGCCTGGCCTCCCGTCGGCTCTGTACGACGAGCTTACGGCCGGTACCGCCACTATTCAGCAAAAAGGAGAAGGCCGGGCGACTGACGAAAGTATTTGACATCGTCCGTAGCAACTTGCAGCGTGCTTCCCGGAACCAGGGAAGGCACTATAACTTACGTCGGATGGTATGGGGACCAACTATCAACAAGCGGGTGTGGCTACGCCAACATCAACTTTCCAAGTGCGCAGATGGATTCGCAGCAAAACTGGCACGATCCCTATCGGGCTGTTTCGCCGCTCGCCGGACCATTTCGCCTAATATCGTCCGGTTGGCGCGCGACGGCGAATGTAAGAGGCAGGTAGCCAATATTGCCCAGCTGGAACACTATCATGGGCCAGACTGAGAAGACATCAAAAGAGAGCGAAGGCGAAAGACAGAGAGGCGACAGCCCAGATGCAGAATAGCCTAATAAGGATTGTAATAATAAACATACTAAGTAGTTGTAAGAAGAGTCATTTTGTAAGCTGCAACTTAGGGAGCATGAGCAAACAGGCCAAATTGTACTATAGGGAGGATGGATAAAAAGGTTGTTAACATAAGCTAATGAAGTGTAATTATTAATACCCCTGCAGGAAATGGACAGCTTCAGCATAACGAGCGGCGACGAGATGGAGTAGGAGGTTGGTGTCCATGGGACACATGTCGCGGCGGAAAATGACGGGTCCGACCCAAGATTTAGCGATTCGCCTACGCCACTGGTCCCTAGGACCTTCGACATAATCTTGGGCAACTCGCCGCCTCCACTGGTCCCTAGGAACTTCAAAATCATCTTGGGCGATTCGCCACCACCACTGGTCCCCAGGACCTTCGATCCCGTCTTGGGCGACTCGCCACCACCGCAGGTCCCGAGGAGGAGCCGTTCGAGGGGATCGAGGGGTGGGAACTCAACTTCAAAGAGCTGTTGGGCCTGGTGGAGCCCGCCCTATAAAAATGGCGACCGTGCCTCGCGAGGATGTCCTCCCGCGCCAAGAATATACGAAGTAATTTAGAGAAACTAATTATTAACAAGACCAATGAAAGAGGATTCATTGAATTAAAATAGAAAATCGATTACAGGGTTAGATTAATTAAAAGTAGCTCTGACTCCTAAAATGACTACAGGAGGAGCAGAGGAGTATGTAGGCTTAAGAAAGAGCGGCGAAGAGAGCGAGAGAGGATCGTAAGACGGTGAACAGCAGCTTCACTTTGGGATCGACAATCGTAAGTAGCGGTCGTGCGAACGGAGACAATAAGAATTAGGAACGCAAGGGCGCACGACGGTACAACGGGGCAATTAAATGCATACATCGTTGTTCCGTTATAGCTACAGTGTATCTAGCAACACATCACACTTCACTTTGCAGCTAGGCAATTATATAATAACGTTGGCTTTTATTTCGCTCACGCAATTTAAGCTTTATGGGGACCTTGTGGACGAGTACATCACCAACTCCAAGGTGACTTCACAAGGGTTCTATTTTTGATATATAATTTTTTGGGGCTTTCTAAGTTATAGTGGGGTGGAATGGAGTTCGATTTAAATCAGTTATAGTTGGGAAAAATTATAAATGAAAATGTTAGCTGTATTGCTGTTTATTGCGAGAAAGTTGCCATCCTACTACTAACCAGGAGTCCCTATCACTGGGTGAACATATAAAATATCAAGACTATGCAATTTAATGAAGATGATTGATTTGACGAGAAATTTGGCTGAGAAAGATATGTAAAAGCCGCATAGGCGCATATAAAATATGTATGATCCAAAGCGTCATCAAGTATTGTTCACTATAAAACAAAACATTTTTTGAAGTAACTTTCAGCAAAACAACTTATCCCAGCGCTTTTGCGCTTAACTTGCTAGTTGGTTGCCATCGGAACCTAGCAGCTTCTCCTTAATCTTCTGTCATTAACTAAGCATAGGAGAATATACGGTGTTGTCTTCCTACATAAGTTGATTGTCAGCGACATAAATTCTTCTTTTCTATTGGATCGTCTTCAATTCTTTGTTCCTTCTAGATTTACCAGAAACTATAGACATGACTATAGTAAAAAGTCTGGATATCGTGTTTTTTGCAGAACGATCTCTTCACTTTATTAAACAGTTGTTTTCAGAATACCTTTCGGAATTCACACGATCAGCTATGAGTTGGAGCAGAGTTTGTAAGTCAGAATACTACTAATATATTTTAAAAACTTTATTCTTAACACCGTTTTTTCTCTATATGCGATATCTTTTATTATCTTCCAGCTCTTCACTAACATTAGTTTACTTATTTCTTCACCATTTTTTTAATAACTTTTTTCTACCTTTTCATTTATTCTATTGCTTTCTAATATAATTTTTTCAATTTGCGCTTGCTGCTAAAAACTCGTGGCCAACCCAAAGACGTTTTCTTTAATAATCAAATATTCAACAGTAGATCTTATTGTGCTATTAAATATTCGTGTTCTTTCACAAAGAAAATTGTATAAAAATTGTGACTGAAATTGATGGGAAATACAAATCGGTGTTTTAACTTGTTTTATAGCTATGTTGCGGTAGCGGGATGGAGGCGATAGCTATAAAATGTAAGATATTTGACATTTATATACTATTCAAGAATCTACATGTTAAGTTTGGTGACTCTAGTTCCAAAAAACCTAAGAGATTTGCTCAAAAAACAGGATTTCGATATCGATTTTTATCGATTACTTGGCAGGCACCAGAAGACCCTAGAACTTTGCGTTCATACGCATGCACGGGCGGACAGAAGGACGGAACGACTGACGGCAGACATCCGGACATGGCTAAATCGACTCAGCTATTGATGCTGATCAAGTATATACACTTTATGTGATCGGAAATGCTTTCTTCTGCCTGTTACATACATTTGCACAAATACATTATACCCGTTTTACCAATTTTGAATGGGTTCAGGGAATAAAAAGAAGAATGAATAAAAAAAATGAATTGTACAAGACAAGAACGATATTGGTAGAGTGAGACAAATAACAAATTTATACATATTTCTGAGCAGTACAAAGCAGTTAATTTCTATTTTATTTTGTAATTTCCGTTTTGTTGCTGGTTGCATAATTTTTTTTGTGTGTTTGTGTTGAGGCATGCTAACTCACATATTCTCTGTTTCAAACTAATGAATTGGGTGCAGAGAGAAATAAAGCAAGAATGAGATAGTGACGATAGCCTTTTTTTCGGAAAACGTAGGAGAAGATTGCATGCATTATAAACCAACAATGGACTCGCACCAGAAAAAGCTTTATAAGAAAGTGTCGTTAAGAGTGCACTAAGTGAACAACAAAATCGGTAAGAGCAGGCCTTTCAGGAAGAAATAGATTCGGTAAGGCGACAAGTCAGCAGCTTACAGGTAAAAACACCACAGATAGAAGGTTATAGGAAAATAACTACTGACCCCAATCTTAGGTGAGAAGTTAAGCTAGACATAGTTGAGTCTATCCCCGAATTTGAGGGGGAGCAAAGTGAGTACGTGTCTTGGCGGCAGTCGGCCGCAGATGCGTACGAAATTTGTAAGCCATACCAACGTATTAAGGCGCTTTACCAATCTATCACGATCATTAGAAACAAAATCAGGGGAACAGCAAAAGCGCTATAAGAATCACATAACAGTATTAAATTTTGATGAAATAATTGCCAGACTACAGGACAAAACTTCACTTTGTGTCCTACGAAAAGGACTAGAAATGGTTAGGCAGGACGGCCTTAGCCAAATGCAGTCTATAACGAGGTGGAAAACTGATTGACACTAGTGACAAATAAAATTGTCACGACACACGACTCGGGCGGTGCCGCGTTACTTAACACTGAGCTCAGAATTAATGCCCTTCATGCCTTCATAGCAAGATTTAAGAAGTCCATGAAGTCTATAGTTTTCCCGACACAGCCCAAGGACTTTGCAGGTGCATTGGCCTTGGCTAGAAAAGCTGAGGCAATTATCGAAAGACGTATGTTCAGGGAAATCAGAGTGGAAACTTACGAAGTTACGAAAAGAATCCTCATTTCGTGAAGATACAGGGTCAAGGCAGGCCACAACAAGACGAAGGTAACCACAGGAATAACTCAGAGCGTATGAACGCCCAGAGGCACCGAAGGTTAAACAATATCAATCAGCAGGCTGAGAACCATGATTTCCAGAGTTACCAAAAGGTGGCGAAGACGATTGGCTCAGTTTTTTAGAGGACGGTCCCGGTTGCCAGGCATCCAAAGGCAACTGGATGGGAGGCAAGTAAAGATTCTAATTGACACTGGGACAGCCAAAAACTACATGAAGCCTGTAAAGGGGCTTAAGGGATTAGTGCCGGCTTACCCCCATTTACTGTTACTTCAATAAATGGTTCTAACCGGGTAAAGGAAAAATATTGGGTATACATTTTCGGCCAAAAGTCCCCGTTCTTTCCTTTAGATTCTCTAACGGCGTTCGTAAAGACCGACATGATAAAATATGGAGATAGAACTGAAAAGTTACAGTACCAAGACTGTGACAAAGTAAACTGTACCCATGTAGATGACATAGTGGTATCCCCTTCCGTTAAAATGAAATTTATGACTTCTAACGAGGCGCTACTTTTCAAGACTTCTGTCATTGCAACAGTTCGCACAATAGACGATAACCCCAATTTTTCAAAGCTATACCCACATCCAAAGGGTGTGGCTGATTTTGTAAACAAGGCAATTAAAGTCTTTGTACAAAATAAAATTATTCGCCTTCTTAAAAAGGTGCAGCCATAACTATCATGTACAATAGCAGACGTCGTCCAGCTTATGATACTGCGATAATGAGACATTCTTTAACTCCGGAAAAATCACCTCGTTGTTAAAAACAGTTACGGAGTAGATTTTGTAAATGCACCAACAGTCCACAGTTCCTCAAACGCCCAGGTAGAACGATTTCATAGCGTCTTACTGGAAATTGCGAGATGCCTTAAGCTTCAGAAATAGATCGACGACACCGTGCCACTAATCTTACTTTAGAGTATAACCAATAACTGCATTCCATGACGGGCAAGATACACGCATCTACCGACGAATTCAGAGAAGCGATCAGATGTAAAATCGAGAAAACTCAACAGACACAGTAAGAAAGAAACAACCCGAACAGGCAGAACAGGGTATTCAATGTAGGAGAAAAGTTTTTTGTCAAAACAATTGGACGGATTAAAATAGCAGCACAGAAAACAATACAATAACAATTTCAATGCTGTTGATAGAATACAAAGACGTGCATGAATGTGTGTGTGTACATGCATACAGAAATTCTTGCAATTTGCGAGCTACCCCAAACTCGTGGCCAGCCAAAACACGTATAATTCTATAACTTCTGTGTTTCTTGACCGATCTTGATGAAATTTTCAATAGTAGATTTTATTTTGCTATATATACATAAAGTATATTTCATATAATAGCTATCACCACCTCCCGCTACTACCTCAAAGATATAAATCAAGAAAATAAACCAATTTAGTTTGCCCACCAATATAAGCCACAATTTAAATGCATTTGACTTTTTGAGAATATACAAATATTCTATAGAAACAGAAAAGTTATTAAACAAAACTTGTGTTGACTGGCCACGTGTGCATTGGCTAGCACAAATTGCAAGAATTTCTGTAGACACATATATGCGCGTCCTTATTGAATTTTATCAACAGCATTGACATTGCAATTGTATTTTTTTGTGTGCTTTTTGTATGTGCTGATATTTTAATTCGTTTTTTTCTCGACGAAAATGGATTGTTGGTTCGACTGTCGAGTAGAGACGGTGTCGGTGGTCGTCACGGGCTCGAATCCGATTGGGAGGAACTTTTTTTTTAGAAAATGGTGCAGGGTAGCCCCTAGCGGGAACTCCCGTCTAGAGCCTCTAGTAGGCCGCGGGGAAAGAATGAAATAAGGCCGCGCGGTCAAAATTCATACTTTATAATTAAATCAGTCCACCATTTAAAAATGAATTTAGGCCACCAATCAAAACACCGTGACCTTATTTCCGTCCACAGTGCTTCATGTGTATATTTCTACAAAGAAAGTTAAATACTTGTTAGCGCAACTCGGAGCGTCGTACTGTATCTCCTAGTCGCGCGATTAGAGCAGCATTGTTAAATTGAAGTTATTTTAAATATAAAAATCTATTTTTTTAAGTATTTATATCGAATTATTATTGTACTTACAGTTGACAGTCACAGAACAGTTGTCTTCCACTATTCCATAATCATTCATTATTTTACAACAGTAGTTTCCTTGGCTATTAATTGAAACGTCTTTTAGAACTAATTTATAATTATCTCCATCAATTGTTTTGTGACAATCCTTTCGATTTTCGTCGATTTCAATACCATCAATAAACCATTTTATATTCGGACGAGGGTAGGCATCTATTCCAACTACAAGTTCAACATTAGACTCGCCTTCCTGCACAGTAATGTTGTGTAATTTTTTTGTTAGTTCTGGAGTACATTTCATAAGTAACTGCGTTTCGCTAGTTGCTGAGCCGTGCTCGTTTACTGCCTTAACGGAATATTTTCCAGCATCTACTCGAGTGGCACCAGTAATTTTTAAAGTGTAAGTATTTCCGTCACAATCTATTTTATATTTTGTGTCGGTCAATTTTATTTCAGAATTATCGTGATACCAAATTAGTTTTGGTTCGGGGAATGCATCTACTCGCACTGACATATTTACTGTTTCTTTTTCGCCGTGGATATATTCGTTTTCTAAACATTTGACAAATATTGGTTTGGATTTTACTGTACAATTCCAATACTCTGAAGTTTGACTAAGATCATTTGTGGCTTTAATAGAATAGTGTCCAGATTGAGATAGTTTAATGTCAGAAATTTCAACAAAGGCTTTTGTTGACCCTTTTCCAATTGAAGTAGATGAAATTTTTACATTGCTTTCATCAGATACATCCTTTCCATTTTTGGTTATACTAATACTTGGTTGTGGGAATCCTTCAACATCTATTTCCATGCGTACTGTTTCACCAGCTACGCAAGCTATATCCTCAATTTTCTTTATTTTGGGAGGAGCTGAAATATTAAAAGAATCATTAAATGTCTTGAAAATTGACAAGAAAATAATAATAATAATATAAAGAATAGCACTGCAAATCTGTCGAGATGCCATTAAAAAATTCTTATGTTCTACTAGACATACATCCGCAAAAACAAAGCCACGCACGGCTCTTAATGAACTAATGCTTTTTCGCCTCATATGTATATATACTTTGTGAGGTCGGAGATGCTTCCTTCTTACATTTGCACACAAAATTTATATCCTTTTTACCCATTTTCAATGGGCACATAGTATCAAATTCAAAGTATTAAGACGTTAGTTGTAATTGCTATGTATATTGTTAGTGTACTTGTAGGCATTTCCAGATATTATAATTGTAAAATTTAGTTAAATACGCTTTTGTATTATCTTAGATTCCGGGAGCGGGACAGCCATATTACTTTACATAACAACAAAGCCTGCTCACAATACAAAACTTGAAGAATTTTTGATAATGACTCTAGTTGCTCATAGAATGCATTGAACGCAAGCAAATTATCCCAATTTATATGAAATATATCTGTTTATTTGGGCTCTTTAGTTAAATATGGTAATTCCCGTAACCCTATATTTCTGTAATGACTATATACGGTAAAACTTTTAAGTAATTTTAGCTTTATTGATCGAAATAAGTATAAATAAAGTTCAATATGTAAAATGGATAAGTTGGCTCTATTTTAAAATCATTGTTCACTTTGTGCGGCTAAGATCTAAGAATTGAATTTATTTTCTTTTTGTGCTTGATATCGATATCGACTCTTCGGACATATTGCGCTTGTTGCTAGTTATCTTATATAATATTGATTAGATTTAAATTCAAATTCAATTGGTTGTCGATCTTACAAATACATTTCACTCGCCAAATATTAAGTTTCCTTGCATACATATGGCTTACAGTTTTCCAGATATGCAAGGAAAATTGAAAGCTCGTCATCACTGAGTATGGCGAGGATATCTCGAGACATAGTAAATGTTTACCAACCAAAACTTTGTTTACAAAAGGTTTTTTCTACAGACATATATGACTTAATACCGATCAAGAAAATATACACAGTATTAAAACAAAGTGTTTCTTCTTGGAAATAAAATAAACTGCGCTTTCATTGTCTTTACTGTGCTGTTGGTTCTCTCAGTGTGATTCTCTTGGAAACAGTAAAGGGCGGTGTACTGACTTTCTAAACCCCGGGATTACAGAAAAAACTTGAAACAACGACTGGGTACCCCGAACCTACTCAAAATTCTTTTTGGGGACACCGTCTGCAAAGGTGCCGCCGTAGCCCCCTTCAGGGGGACCAGTTCCACCTACTTCCAGCACCATGGAATACTAGCTACATCGTGTTGCCATGTTTCGACCGCGGAAGGGGCCCGACGAAGGCAGCGCAGAGTACTGCCATCGGCTCTGCTACCTGTCTCGCAGCTTGAGATGCTCGCTCTTGAATTCTGGCAGACTTCGCAGCATTTCACATTCTTGGAGGCGTCGCGGAACATACCCGGCTAGTAGTACCTCTGGGCAAACCTTGACACTGTTTTCCTCACGCCTTGGTGTCCGGCCGTGGGGGTATAATGACATTCCCACAGTCGTTGATCACTGGGCACACACAGTTTCCAAGGAATGTGGTCCTCGTCTCAAATGTCTATATAGTCCCCCATTTTCCTCAACATAGTCGGAAAGTTTAGCCGGCTCTTCGGCGATCCTGGCATGCATACTCGCGACCCATTTTCAGGAGGACTTGGCCACCACTTCTTGCTGACAGGTCTCTGGAGGATGCCTTGATAGTGCATCAGCCACGACGTTGAGTTTCCCTCGTCGGTATTGGCCAGCCTTCAGCCTTCAACAACTTCTGCCTCGCGTATGCCATCACTCGCTCCTGTCTCTCTATCGTCTGCGTCAGTACCGTACCAAGGCCATAGTTAAGTCTGCAAGACGAATCTAGCAGAAAAGTCCGGACAAGCCAACACAGGGACAGTCGTCAAGCTATCCTTCAATTGACGCAATGCCTCTTCCTGTTTTTCATGCGCCCCTTCTTTAGGAGCGCCGTCAGAGGCTGTACCTGAGTCGCGAAGTTGGGCACTAAACTCAACGAAGCCATCCCGAGACACTGCCGCAACTCCTTACAATTAGTCGGGGCCATAAAGTTACGAATCGCCTTCACCTTCTCCGAATCGGTCTGTATTCCCTTGCCGCTAATCACATGTTCAAGATAGACCAACCTCTCCATGAAGAAATTGCATTTTCTGCATTGCTGGCAACCCTTAATATCCGGATTATTTTCATCAAATTCGTGTTGTAATCGTTCGCCCACAATATCGTCTAGGTAGGCGAACGCATTAGGCTCCATCTTCGGCCCTATTACCGTGTTCAACGCCCACTGGAAGGTCGCACATGCGGAATGGAGTCCAAGTGGCATCACCCGCCATTGGAACAAAGCCCTCCCCGGCCCCGTGAATGCATTTCCTACTATCGGCTACCAACGGTATCTGCCAATACCCATGCTTCAATCCTAGGGTAGAGATAATTCGGGCGTGACGCAAGGTTCAAGGATATGAATGATCCATAGGACAGGGTAAGCGTCCGGAATAGAGTGCGCATGGAGTAGTCAATGCACATGCGCCACTCCCCTGTCTTTTTCTTGAATGGGGCTGTGTATTTATACTACGCGACGGCTTGATGGCACCTGCCTGGATAAGCTCATTTACCTGCTCGTCGATCACCCTCTGCATGGTGGAATTATTCGGGTAGCTTGTCACCCTTGAATCATGTGCTCCGCAATTTGCGTGACCCCCTGCAAGCCCTCGAAGAGTGCCAGTTCCGACTCCAGGAACTCCTTTAGTTTTGGGTTCAGATTTCTCCTCTATTCACCCTGCGTCTCACCTACTCCGCGTGCCACTCCGACCCCAAATGGAGCGTTAGGATTTTCAGAGGGCCATTGACTCCATCCGTCTGGCAGCTGCTGCCGATCTCCTGCTTCTTAGTGGATTTTAGCCATCGCCCCTGCTTCTTCCGATTATCGGCACATTTCCGCCGTTTCACCTCCATGATTAACGCAGAGCTGTTGCTACAGCTCTACCCATCGCCCTTTGGGATCCTCGTGGGGTCGGTTCGATTTCGAAAGAGGGCGTTCCTTCGCTTCCTTTTCTGTTTCTTCTCCGTTCGGTCACCGTGCAGGCGCTCCCTTTTCGTAATGTTGGAGGCCAGTGTCACCTTCGACTCTAGACAGTGTGCTCATAGCACATAGGAAATACATCCCGAGGATGACGTGGTCTAGCATAGAGGACATGATACGCATCGTCATGCTAATTACTCTTCCCGCTAGGCCAACATCTAAACAAAAGGCCTTACCTACTATCAGCGTGGATCCATCTGCCAGACGAATCCGCTTCTGCACATCCTGCGTGCTTCCCCGGATCCCCCATTTGCGTATGCAATCTTCATTCCTAAAGCTGCGATGGCCTGGAGTCGATTCTCATCTGGCATCGTCCGCCAGCTGATCATCACTGTCCTCCACAGCTTAACGCTACCGAGACTCCCGGTGACCTGATTCACTTAATCGCCTCATGACCGTCTCTTACTCCACATTCTTATTATAACTATTATTATTATTTTTATTATTTTCCGTTCTTTTATATTACCCGTTTATTCTCCCTTTTTTTATAATTCAGTTATTTTTTTGTTCCTTATTGTTTGTTGTAACATTGTTCACATCGTTGTTCATCCTTCCACTAAATCAAAAAATATAAATACCCATTGTCACAGCTTTTGCAGATTGTACTGACGATTCAAGCTAAGACGTCGGCTGCGGCGGGCGTCTGTGCACCCATATGCTAACGTGATCTCGTTCGTCGCCCGGGGCGCTGTACTTTTCGATCGACTGTTACTTTTGTTTGCGTACACTTTGTGCGTTCGATTCCGCATGTATTTTCGTCGCCTAAGCCTTGCAGGTGTTGACGGGCTTTAAGCCGTAAGCATGCTACGCTTCAAAAAGCCTTCAGAACCCTGCTGGGGCTTCTAAAGGCTGAGGTACAGATCTCAGTCTTACCAGGGCCAGCAAATTACAAGATATTTGTAATTTTGCTAGGATGGTGGGCTTAAAGAGGAGGGGAATCATTCACAAACCGCTCGAGATTATCTTCGTGGCTCAGTGGATCATCATAATGGGGCTTTTTATTTCTTGGCATATATTTTCTCATTTCCTTACTGTGAGCACAAAATTTTTTCACTAGATTTGTTTCGCACAATCTCTAAATTTGTCTACTCTATGTATTATTTACCCTGCAAATATTCTGTTTATTCCAGTAGTACACGGAACTGAGGAATTTTCCTCAAATCCAATTTGGTGATACCCACTTTTAAAATTTATTACGGAAAAACAACACCTATTATCTAAAAATTTCAGACAGTTCTCAATGAGAGGCAATGGAAAATTATTCTTAATAATTCACTTGTTCAAGCCGTGATAAGTGACATCCATTCAAAGATCTCCTGACTTCCTTTTTACAAGAATCAAAATGGAAGAATAAGGAGATTCACTAGGTCGAATACATTTTTGTAAAATATATAATAATTATATCTTAGTTTCTGCCACTTTGTCTCCCGCATAATAACACAAGCGTCGTGGTTTGCTGTAAAATGATGTTGTATCCGTTAATTCTAATTGGTTCCTTACATTTTTCTGCGAAAGATTTGCCAAACTCTTCACCCGTTAATGGTATCATTCTCTTCGATTTCAAGGCAAGCGCAAAAGTCAATCAAATCAAATTGCTCTTTTAAATATTGACGATTACTATTAACTTGGTTGCATACATCTTCATTTATTGTTTGGTTATTAAAGTAGATACTAACTTTTGATTGGTTAATATAGGATTGCTTAAATTATTATATGATAATTGATTGAATTACTTATCAATCACTGGTGAACAAAGATGAGCTGTTCGAATAAACGGTTTCATTCGTTATCAAATTACGGGGTAGTGATATATATTTTTTGCAGGTATTTTTTTTTATGATCTAATTTTACTTCAATACTTTCTAAAGCATCTCATCCCATTAATACAGGTACATCTACAATTTAAAGTGCAATTAGTTTTCATCAGAAAGTGAATTCGGCATTTCAACTTTCCCCATATTGGGATAGGCCGTCGTCCTAATCCATGGTATTGACTGACTTTAGATTTATACTCTATCTTTTTCGGTATTAATGCCTTATAAATAAAGCTTACTAGAATCCCCGAACCAAATAAACTAAAAACAATTTCCTTCTTTTTTCAGCAAACGAAACTCATAATTCTATCAATTAAACTGCTGTTAGCTCGTTATTTTTCAGTTCACCAGATCTCTCGTGGCGCTGCACTGCTTGTATTGTGTTTATAGTATTACGCTTAGGACACCGTGCATACTGATGATCCGTACTCTAGTACTCTTCGGCTGGCTGCACTCCCTCATCATATGGCCAAGCCCACGGAAATTGTAGCAGTTACTGGTTCTGTGCTGATAATTTGATGCACTACTTCCTGTTACTCGTCCTTTTGGCATTTCGCTGATACGAGTAGGCCTTAGCGGTTGCTTTTCGAACCTTCGCTTATTAAAACATCTTGTCGCGCAACTCATTCAAAGAGCGGCAATGTAACATGGCCGCGCATGCCCTGTTCTGTAGGCCATCCACAATGAATTTGAAGGCAGCACTTGTGGCCATGTCTGCCTGCACTGCAATGCTGCACTTACGCGCTACGAACTACTTGCCTATATCCCTTGTTGTCACCTTCTGCTCGACTACTTTAAGCAGTTCACAACGCACGTCCTCTCAGGTCAACGGAGCTGTATGGTCTATGTACGTCTTAGCGGATCCAGCTAGCAATTATTTCCCTAATATCCCCCGCTCTGCATCGGCCATGTCGTACAGGGTCATTACAAGACGCTTTGGCGCAATCTGCAAATCAGCCATCTCTTTTTCAGCCACTGACATGGCTAATTGTTACTCGGCTACATGCTTTCCACACATATACACTGGGCACCCCTGTCGGCGTCGACAAATAAATAACACTCTCAAAACTAATATGAAATCTGACTGTAAACAATTAAAGCCGATATATAAGAACACTTAACGTTTACAATAAAATACCTCTATATAATATTCCATAGCGACAACAATATTTTCAATGCTTACTTTTTTATATAATAACTCTTAAGTAATAAGTAATACTCTAAGTTAGAATATTATGATAGTTTCCATTCCAATCAAATCGGACAAAACGGACATTCGACACCGGCAGTCAAATGCAGAGCTGCACATCTACGCTGTTTAAATGTACGTGAGCCGAACAATTGAAATCACATCACATCAAAAGGTGGAGCCAGTGCCAGTGATGACAAACACGCAAACAGTGAAAAAGCATTCCAACAGATAACAGCAAAGAAGCTAGCCGAGAACAGATAACAGTAACGGGCTGCGGTGAAGCACAGTGAACGAACACGGTAGTGCAATTAATGTGGTGAAAGCAACAAACCATGCACAGCCAGTTTTATGGTCCGGCTCCAGGGTGGTTCATCAATGGCTCTAGACTCACCCATCTGAAATGACAATGGACAAACAAGTCATCATCCCAAGGGCTGTTTGGGCTGTGCCTACACATGGTACTTCAATAGATTTGGTTTGGAGAGGTTGCTCATTATTGAGCTGACTTATTGAGAGATTGCCAAAGGCCAAGGCTAAAGCTTAATTATTCTTGTGCGTCGTTTCAAACCTATATTTCGTCAATGACAAGAATTTTCTGTGAACTACATTTTGTCTCTAGATATATTCTTAAGATCACAGATTCATCAGCCGTGGCTGTCGCCAAGGCAGGCAAACATTTACTGGCCGGGAAATCCCTATTCAGAGAGGGACAAAATCTGCACCGTGCTTGTAGAGGTTAAGGCCATTATCAATTCAGTAGTAGTTCCAGAGACAGCGAGGCAATCAAGCCAGCACATATATTAATTGGTACATCTCTGTCGTTGCCACTCAAGCAGACAACAGTAATCGGCAGCCTTAAAAGATATCAGCTCGTCTCTGCTATCAAAAAACAATCCTGGATCGATTGATCAAGAGATTACGAGAGCAGCCTACAAGAGCGCATCAAATGGACCTAAGAGACACCAAGTCTGCCATGTGGTGGTCAATGCACCTGATGTTCAGTCATTGCGCAGTTAGCCACAATTAATTTGTTCTTATAAGCAACTGAACATGCCTATACATAGATATTTAATTATACCAAGAGATTCAATTATCTCTAGACTAAGAGACTCGTTTAAAATTCAATTTCACACGATTCTATTGAGGTAAAATAACTTACTGATAATCTCTTTCTTACTTAGCTATCTATCTATCTGTCACCCCAATAGTCACGACTTAATAGTGTACCGATGCATTTCTGTCTTGATATGTAGAAAATTATGTGGTCCAGATGTATACGACAGCGGACCGAAGAGGAACAGAATTCACATGGATACATTGAGAATATGCATTTATAAAAAATGCACTTCAGTTCCGTTGTACGGAAAAAGATCAGAAGAGTTAGGTTAGGTTAGTTATTACACAATTTTGAGATTTATTTGCTTTTTTAACCGGGCAGGGAAAGCTTCGCTTAAAATGTCTAAATTTTATAGCACTGATGTCCAACATTGGAGAAAGGAATTTCTGTCAACAGCAGACCACGAAGCTTCAGAAATAGCAGAATGGATATGCAGCTAGATGGCTTCTAAAGGCTTCAGTCGAAAGCTATAAAAGTCCACAGCAGTAGTCTTTCAACACATAGAACCAATCAATAGTTTTAAGCCATTAAGAGTTACGGATATCAACGAGAATAACTTTAAACACAATCCTAGGTTAATACAAACCAGTCCGAGCTACTAACTGTTGAGACTTGAAATTAATCGATAACTTTCCGCATTTTCATGAAATCGATAGTATTTGATATCGATAGTCACCAAATTTTGATTGCTCTTTCTCGTGTGCTATATACAGATATTGTATTGTGAGGCGGCTACCCAGGGCACTCCGACGTTGGACTTAACTAACAATTAAACTATAAACGTTGTACCAACCCGTAGTAATTAAGCGAGGCTTGTTTCACCGTCCGTGAGAATAATCTCGGCATTTCGTAAAAGTCTTTAACTAACTTTAGAAGTGCGTGTCGCAGCTGTGAGAGAAAATCCGGCGTTTAAAAATTGTGTTTAACTTTAAAACCCGTAATTAACTTATGAATAAATATTAGAAGAATCCTGGTTCTACGATTAACTAAAGAAGGAAGATTAATCAGCAGAAGTGTACTGGAGTATAACGGTAACCGCACACGAGGATCCCAATTTAAACCACGAAGAGCATACAACAAGAATTGTTTTTTGTACAGATTCAATTCTGCGTTGTTGATTAGAATACACATGCTATATGAGGCTTAGTCCAGTAGAAGTCATACCAATGAAGTCATACCAATCGTCAAGCTCCCAAAACAATTCAGGTCCTATTGACATCTAGGGTATTGATGATAATTGTAGCCGTATCCGAGGTAATCATGGGTGACTCGTAAATATGCTTCATACAATGCACTGCGTGTCTTTGCATATGCAGAGATTTTGGAGTATTTGATTGCATGCCCTGGCAGAGGGTTGGAATATCCTATAGCCGGACACTCCAGACAAGAGCACACAAAGGGAATGTGCCATTCTTCTACTGGGTTGCAGCCGACGCGTGCACACAATGTCTATAAAAGGTCTCTTACACATAAGCAAACGCACATACATACAAGTGTATGCTGGCGATCGGAAAAATAACGGCTAATGTGGCTGGCGTCTATATGCTAAAAGTGACAGAGTGAAAGGAGAAAAAAAAGAAGGCAAGCCATTTCGACTGACTGTATACGCGAAAATTAGAATAAAAAGAATGAAAAATATTATGCAACGAGTAAAACATAGTAAATAAATAGCGTGACTTGTGCGTACAGTCGGGAGTTCCCGACTACGGGATACCCTGAACCCACGTAACACTACTTACCACTGCATCTACTCAACAGCCATACCACCAATTGACTATTAGCGAGAACACATGAATTAAAATAGCACCACATCCACACAGCTCAGAAAAAAGTACAATCTCAGTTGCAATGATGTTGATAGAATTCAATAAAGACGTGAATAAATGTGTGTGTACATGTATACAGAAATTCTTGCAATTTGCGCTTGTTGCCCCAAACACGGGATCTGCCAAAACACATTTTCTTTAATAAATTTTGTGTTTCTTAACCGCCACGAGGAGAGGCGGCCAATAGGATGATCGGTAAGGATTCAGGAACACCAATCAAACCGCGTCGGATATGTTATCGATGCAAGCAAGAGGGTAATTTTATACGAGAATGTCCCGAACGCATCGTAGCAAAAATACAGATTAGCGAGCGCGAGTGAGCGGCGACGATTGACACAGGTACAACCAGATCCTTCGTCAGAAAAACCTGTGCGAAAAGGATAGCGAATAACGGGGAGGTTCGCAAAGTGCGAACCAGGATAAGGCTAGCGGACGTATCAGGGTTAGATGTTGTACAAATGTTACGCCAGAAGGTCAGACTGCACGATTAACGTGCGCTTGCTGATAATGAAGTCCATGCTGACCAGGTGATTCCCGGAATGGATTTCCTCTATGCGATAGGAACGACGAAACGCTGCAGGAGGCCAACCGTTCGCCTCATGGAGAAAATCCCAGAGGTAAGGACGGGGACCCAGGAAGGGGCAGCAATCCACCCCGCGGAAGGCAACCCGGATGCGCGGTCGGTCAAGGAGGATGTGTCCAGGGAGCAAGGGGTCGGTGATCGTTGAGACGAAAAGGGGTACCACAACGGCGGAATATAGGGGACTCGGCGTGGAGGAAGGAGAAATGCGGGAAACGGGCGAGGTCTTCGGGGATTGGGATTTGGGGTCCGCGTTTCGACCGGTATTCAAGAGCGCGAAGCTGGGAAGAGTGGTCGGGTCCCACAGGCAGGGTAATCATTATCGTTCCTCAGTGGGAGACGTACTAGCAGATGACCGAGCCGTAGAGGAGAACACGGCCGCGAGAGTCTGTAAAAGAGCCTAGCGGCGGCGAAGGGTATGAACAGGGCAATAGACCTGGAGCCTGAAGTGCAAGTGCTTCCGAAGGAGGACTTGGCGCGATTCGAGGGGCTTAAGGGCGTGTACCATATAGCCAGCCATCGGATCGCAGCCCACACAGCGTGCCGATCGTGCTGGTAAAAAAAATAGAGGGGACGGACGGATGTGTATTGAATACAGGCAGATCAACGCTCGTTCGGGTCCGTACCCCATGGAAACCACATATTGGAGCGCCTACGACAGGCGCGTTATATCCCGACAATGGATTTGAAGCATGGATATTGACAATTACCGATGAACGAGCGTTGCAAATAGTAGCATTTATGGTTCCTGACCGGGGCTATACTAATAGAAAGTGGTGCCCTTCGGCCTACATTCCGCATCCGCAAGGATCCAACTGGCAATCCAAAGTTTGAGTGCCTCGTATAACTTCAAGGAACCCACGGAAAGCCACGGAAAGTGAGTGCCTGGCGAAGGTATGGTCAACTCGGAAGTTGAGAATCTATCTGGAGGGTAACCGGATCGAGGTCTCCACGGACTATATGCTCAACTCGACAGAGAGTCCGTCGGCAAGGATCGCTATATGGTCAAGTGGCTAAACTCGACAGAGAGTCCGTCGGCAAGGATCGTTCGGGATCGGGATCGGGAAGTTGATTGTGGTGGCCGATGCGGTATCCAGATAGCCACTGGAGTCAGCATTTAGGCCGAAGAGGAGCTATACCCTACAGCTGGATCATGAACATGACATAACGGATGTTCAAGGAGCCGGAGAAATTCCCGGAATACGCGGTCATGAACGGACAGCTCTTTCGGCATCTGGGGCCCAGAGCTGACGATGAGGATTACGTCCCGTGGAAGGTATTCGTCGGTGGCAACCATCGGCAGAGAACCCTGCGGGAATACCACATCGCTCCCACGGTGGGCGATCAAGAAATACGGAAAAAGATATCCCGACTGGCACAAAGATACTCCTGGCCAGAGATGCCGGGACGAAACGTAAGGTGCTGCGATGTATGTCAGAAATTCAAGATGTTACAAGTGAGACCGGCTGGGCGGAACCTTGGGCCTTCCTCTTCGCTGACTTCGTAGCCCCTTACCGCATTCGAAGCACGGGCATTGGCATTGCACGACGCGTTCAGCGAGAGGGTGGAATTGGTTTCCCTAACGAGAGCAACAGCAGAGCACCTACAGAGGGCGTTCCGAAAGCGAATACTCTGCCGATTCGGAGTTCCTCGGAAATTAGTATGCGAAAACAGGATTCAGTTTGACAGCCGGCCATTCAAGGCTTTCCTAGGTTCCCTTGGCGTAGAGGGAACGTACGCGGCACCGTAATGCCCTCAGGAAAACCCAACCGAGCAGACAAATCGAACGGTGCAAACAACTATCGCCCAGTTTATTGAGGATTACCAGAGTTTCGTGCCAGAGTTCGTGTGACGAAATCTTTCCGGAAATAGCCCCGGCCGGAATTCAGAAAGCCCCTTTGTAAGCTGCACCGTATGGAGAGGAAATAGAGAGGTTACTAAACTAATCTAATAATATGTAATGGTTAATAACCCTGAAAGAAAATGGACGATATTATACTTATCAGTGACGAGGAGATGAAGTGGGAGTCAGCACGGGTCGAAGTCGTAAGCGACGACTGTGAGGGTGGTTTATGGCGACGCCGAGAACCCGTTATGACATCGTTCGAAGACGAAGATACCGACCCCGTACGTGGAGCGAAGGAGCCACAACGGAGTCGAGATCCCCGCGCCAACCGGGGCGGTTACGGGCGGGGCCAAGAGGAGCCACACACACCAACACGTAGACACACAGTGTACTTTTAGTAGAATGACTACATAGAGACGGGTGCGTGACACTGACATGCGTTTACTCAATGATACTTTATGTGGGTAACCAGCCATCACAAAACCGACAGCCGTTCGTGACAGAGCAGGATTCGCCCCCGGGGAGGAGAAGTGCACAGAGGGCCGGAGGAAAAAGCATCAGCGGCGATAGATTCGGGACTCTAAAAGGACCATTCCCCGCCCGAGGTCGTAAAGGCGATGTACGCGGACCGCTCGTAAGAGCGTTTACCAACCGCTGAGGAGCCATCATTGCCACGCGATCAGGCGCCACCAGGGGAGGGTTCACGTCTGAACCGGCTCGGCGACGGCTCGGTGCGAGGGGATTTATTTACATTTTACATTTATTTCACCGACAGTAAAATTAACATTAAGGCAACAGCTGTGAGATAATAACATCAAATATGCCACATGGAGTGGATCAATTAAATATTATGTTTAAAAAGAAAAAAATAAATTCTGGGCTCATGTTGAAGACAAGAGGAGCAACGAGTAATTAGGCTCAAGGAGTTCTCACCACGCGAGAGAGGATCGAAAGATGACGAAATTTAGTGGGAGTTTCACTTTGGATCGAACAAGCGTAAGTAATGGCCGTATTAGAGAAACTAAAAGATGTAGGGGCGCAGGGGCGAGATCGTGGGTAAGGTTAGGTACCATTATTTAAGAGTGAAGGTTCAGCAAGGCCTTCGTAGGCATAAGTAAAATAAAGGAGAACGAAATTAAACTCGATTTAAAAATTTGGTTATTTTTCTATCGTTCGACGAGCAAGGGCAAGCTGGGCTAACTTTTTCCCAACTAACCAGCGATACTCATCTAAGCTAATAATCCTGACCTATATCGCGCCAAAGCAATTCAGCGGCAGATTGCAGAATGACTGTTGACCACTATTACCTGCAGCAGCCCGTTGGGCAGCGGAAATTTCAAAAATTTCAAAATTCAAAATATTCAATGCCTTAATAAAGTTTAGTGATCATGGGTATACAATAATAAAGAAAAGGGAAGAAAGCCCCGATCACAACTCACAACCGTAATTCTGCTAACCAACCATTAAGTCATAAAAAACAATGGCTCGCGTCAAACTCTCACCAATGATCTTCATTCACAATCATTTCTTTATGTATGTGTAGAGCTGAAAATTCAGAAATCCCAATAACTTCAAATCTTGGCAATATTGCATTTGATAGTCAGGCAACCAACAGGCACATAGGCGTATAAATGCTTGTATCCATATATATAAACTTATGTACGTGTGCGTGTATGGTCGGCCGCAAAAAGCTTCCATGCATAAATGCATTCACTTAAGTACCCTTAATAACGAGCTAACGAGCTAAAATCCAACTGTTCTTTGAGCAAGTCAGCGAGTTTTCGACCCGAACAAAAACGAAGTCGATAGGGGACCGGATCTATAGAAAATAAATGGCTACCTTTATTTTTTGTAGTTATCTATATTTTGTACCGTTTGTGGTGTCACTGAGCAATTAAAGATTTTTCCTATGTTTTGTAGGAGTAATTTAGATTGTAAGTTCATCCAGCCCTGGTTCGATGTTTTATCGACCAACAATATAATAAGTAATCGATATGGAATAAATCGTTGATTGAAGAAAAGAAGGTGGTTGTAAGCCGAGGAAAACAAAGGTTTATATTAAGTAGTTTTTCTGATTCAATGTGCGTTAGAAAAACAGATTTGAATAATTTTAAATAAAAAATATACATTATATATGGTGTAGAAGGATAAACACACATAGCAACATAGATATACATTCGTACATACATCACTCAGTTCCATAAAACATTGTCATTCACACACTTTAACAAAAGCATTAACATTATCACGCTATAGAATATTATTGTGTCCGAGAGAGTTCAGTTCTGTATCGCACGACGAACAATAAAGAAGTAAAACGAACTACGCTGTGTCTAATTTGCCATTCGACAGAATAGCAATTAAGCCTTCCACAATAGCTAGATGCATCACCAGTTCTAAATCTTCGATATATTCTGTAAGTTAAATTTTAGAATTAACAGTGCTTTAGTTTATTATTTATATTTCTTGGTTGGCAACCTCAACAACCTGGCTTAGATCGTTTACTTGAATACTATTTGGAGCTAAATTATCTTTTTCTTCAAGTTCCTCATTATCATTGTCATCTTAAGTTACAAAAAAGTATTTATATGTTGTTCCGATAAAATTTAGTAATCCCCTCTTACTTCTTTTTGCTATTCTGATACCATTTATTTTCCTTTGCATTTTGTCAGTCAAATATTGATTTTATATTCTTTCTTAATATTTTTTTGCTTATAACATTAGTTTAATATATTATTAAATATATTATTCATAATGGTTTGGTATGTGTATCATGCCTGGATTAAAAGGTAAGTAACAGTATTTGGCGTTACCAGCCGACTCTCCGACCATTCTCTCAGCAATCTCTCCTGTTTGTAAGATGAAAGCGGGTGTCCCGCAATGCAGCGTACTGGGCTCCTTACTCTTCAATTTGTACACGGCAGACATCCCCACTCCGGATGACCTACACGAGTTTGCCACCCCACGCAAACACTTGATAGCCACATTTGCCGATGCAAATATATTAATATATTTTACTCCGCCCACTGCGAGTATAAAGCCACTGACGGGGCCCAGGAATACATCCACTTGCTTGAGAGCTGGGCACGCAGGTGGAACATCAATGCCTCGAAGTGCCATGCGTGTCAAGGCTCCAGCAGTCTGGATAGATGGCAGCCCCCTTCATCCTGGCAGAAGCGCCAAGTACCTTGGGATTGTACTAGATAAGAGGCTTAGCTTTCAAGCGCACATCGACGGCCTTCTCAAGCAGTCAGAGCAGTACGACTTCGTGATCGAGGACTATCGGGACTTCGATCATATGAGACAAGTGCCTCTTAGTAACGATTCCAATAACTTCTATCTCCCTCATCACGCTGTAATTAAACCAGACAGCTCCACGGTAAGGGTTCGTGTTGTATTTAACGCCTCCAACTCTCTTTGAGATGGTAAAAGTTTGAACGATGTTCTACACACAGGACCAGTTTTTCAATCAGATCTAACCATCCAAATCTTGAAATAGCGTTTCTTCCGCTTTGTTTTCAACGCCGAAATGAACAAAATTATCACCATATTCGGAATAGTGATGGCGAGCTCTAAGATAATGAGTTCAACACGTTCAAAATCCGAATCAAGTGCGCTTTTTTCCTGGTGCTTCGGCTCCCGCAGCAGCTACCGACTGACGAGCGACATCATTTCCAATTAAATGTCCATCACCAAGCTACGTAAAGCTCTGAGCACTGCCGGGCTTTCATTATTCCAAATGGACCTCCATTCGTGGCCCGTGCTAAGATCTTTATGCAAGATATCTGACTTCATGATCTAAGTTAAGATGCATTCTTGCCAAGCCAACTCCTCCGCAGATGGCAAGAATTCCTTGAGAGCAACGCTCACTAAGATACGCATTTCCCGATCAGATCAATGATCCCTCACGCGACCTAGTGGCCAATGATCTGTGAAGCCATATAGCAGAATAGCCACAATCGCAATGGCCAGCCCCTATCGACTCAGTTTGTAAACCAGAGAAAGAACTGCCTCCTGTAAAATGCAACTTTGCGAAATTAAACTGAAAGATAAATCGTTGTCAATTTCGAAGGACATCAGCAGAACTGAGCTATACGAAGCTCAAGAGTGGCTTCTTGTGCATGCTCAACGCATTGAGTACTCCAAGGAGTACTTGTGATTGCTCAACGAGCAACTTACTTCATGTTCAAGTGCCATCATTATCTTTAATTCTTTTATTGATGAATTTATGAGCTTCGGAGTCTCTGCGCTATCACGAAAGACATTTGACCCTCCTTCCTTATGCAAGCAATTTCACACGTCTCCTCCTTCGTTTTACGCATCGAAAGCTAGCATGGATAAAGCTAGCAATGACTCTGATTCTGCTAACCTATTTGCAACTTTTTTTCAATCAACTTACTCTTCAGTCTGTCCTAATAATAGTTCGTACCCTTATACAATTACTTCCTCTAGTTCTATACCTCCCCCTATTATTTCCCATTCCTCTCTCCTTTTAGCTTTAAATTCTTTAAAATCTTCTTTCTCTCCTGGGCCTGACAATATTCCTAGTTGTCTACTCAAGGAGTGTAGTTCTTCCCTTGTTTATCCATTGCTAAAGCTTTTTAATCTATCCCTTGAATCTTCTGTCTTTCCAACTCTTTGGAAAGAATCTTGTCTCATTCCTCTCCACAAGAAAGGTGGAAAGTCTGATATACTAAATTACAGGGGCATTGCAAAACTGTCCGCTATTCCTAAATTATTTGAAAAAATCTGCAAATCAGTTGTTTCCCCTGTTCAACATGGATTCGTAAAGAATCGGTCAACAACGACCAATCTGCTTGAGTTTACTTCCTTGGTAAATGATGCTTTCCTTTCGAAAATGCAAACTGATGTCATTTACACTGAATTCAGTAAGGCGTTTGACTCTGTGCACCATGACATTTTACTTTTTAAACTTGGCCGAATAGGTTTCCCTCCGTCTCTTTTGCTTTGTATTAGTTCTTATTTAAAAGGTAGGACCCAAAGAGTAATGTTGAGGCTGACTACCTCTAAACAGGTTCACGTTACTTCTGGTATCCCTCAAGGTAGTCATCTTGGACCTTTACTCTTTACTCTTTTTATAAATGATCTCCCCTCTGTTATATCCCATGCCCGTGTACTCATGTATGCGGACGTCGTGAAACTTATTCTTTCATACACTAATTCCCTACATCATTCTCGTCTTCAAGACGACTTGAACGCTATGCAACTTTGGTGTTCGTCCAATCAATTGCATCTGAATTGTTCAAAGTGTATGTTTATGACATTTAATCGTACTACACCTTATCTTGTCAGTTATACAATCGACCATACTCCATTGCAACGTATACTAACAGTTAAGGATTTAGGCTTTCTTTTTGATTCTAAACTCTGCTTCAATCTTCACAAAGAAACCATCGTTAATGAGGCAAAAGGTGTACTTGGATTCATTAAACGATGGTCTAAAGAGTTTAACAATCCTTTTATAACGAAACTTCTGTACATCTCTCTTGTTCGTCCTATCCTTGAATACTGCTCTTGCATCTGGTCTCCGCAGTATAACAATAGCCAGGATCGTATTGAATCTGTTCAGAAGCAATTTCTGCTTTTTGCCTTACGAGGTCTAATCTCCGTTTGCCATCCTATTTCAGCAGGCTGCTTCTTCTTAATCTTCTGTCGTTAACCAACCGTAGGGCAATTCTCGGTGTTGTCTTTCCACATAAGTTGGTTGTTGACGATATTGATTCGAATTTTCTTCTAGGGCGTCTTCAATTCTCTGTTCCGGCTAGACCAACCAGAAATTACCGCCCCTTATTCTTATCGACGTGCACAACAGACTACGCTATGCACAATCCTTTTCGCGTGCTGTGTAAAAATTACAATAGTTTGCATCACGTTTTCTCTACCGAATTTTATCTACCCCTAATAAAATCGTTGCTTTCAGGATACCTTCGGGAAGTCACTGACCATTCCCAGCTATGAGCAGGGACAAACTGTAAATTTTCCCCCACCGGGTCGGTGATTTCCCATTACTTTCCCAATACTATCTCTTTATCCTATCTACTTAACACTCTGTATATCTAGCATACAATTCTTTACTTTATTAACAATCTTCTTACTTTCTTTTCTCCTATTTATGGTATATTCTTAAATAATATAGCAAATTAAGATTAGTTTTAATTTTACTTAAGAACACTTTTTCCTACTTACACCCTTCTTCTTAGATGTAGGCTCTAATAGCGTCACTGACAAAATTAGCTGTGAAAAGGGGCATAGCTGGCCGGACTGGCAAATAAAACACCTCCATCGGTCGGTGATGCTATTCGAAATTTGTGTTCTCTAACTAGGCTTTTAGCATTTAATTTTCATAATTGTATATATAATGTATTGAATAATTAGGAAGACACTCGTTTTGTCGACCACTAATGAATAAAAAAAAAAAAAAAAAATATAATAATACTCCATGGTGTACTCCAGATAATGATACGACTGAACCGGCGCAAGTTCTGAATGCCAAAACTCTGGAATCTAGTCAAGGCCAGGATAAATTCCAGTTGAGTTAATGTAGCTTATCGCAAAAAGTTGCAAACCCAATTAAAGGTCGGATTACCTGTCGAACGAACCACGTTCTCTCACACATACAGGCGTCGATCTTGCTGGGCCACTTCAACTTACAGCCATGAACATTTGTCCAGGCGCTTTAACCTTCCATGCGCCCCTCACATAGAGCTTCAAAATGGTCTTTTATAAAGCCGCTTCTATTCTTTCTATTTTTCGCACCTATCGCCCAACCGACCGAGGGGCGCAGTCGTGTAACGTACACGTACGAAGTATAAAAGCGAATACGAACTACGAGAAAATGCTAAGACCATCTTCTTGCTTAATATTTTAGAATAGATTACCTTGAGGAACGACTACCTTGAGGAACTCCGGAAGTCACCTGAATACATTTAAAAACGAATTTCTGAAAAGAACCTTTTCAGTTACGCAAATACTCTAAGATCCAGTTCAGAAGATTGTATGGAAATCCGAAAAGGCATAAATTCTGAAGCAGTAAGGAGTGAATAACGGACTTGAACGCCTCACTTAAATCAGTTTAGATGACGTCAGATTGCGTTATTTGAGAGATCTGGTTTTGGCCAGGTCTCAGGGAATGCGATAATAAGAAAATTAAAAGCAATAGAATCTAAGTTCAGACAAACAGGTTTAGATTAAACATCTATAATGTTCTGATAGGCAAGCTCAAGCGAAGAATTTATTTTTTTGAGTGTGATGATGATGATGATTTTAGTAGTGTGATGAATTGCAGTCGGAAGCTGAAGGGTATTTGGCAATGGCAACACACGGAGAGTGGACTATTTAGGTCCTGGAGACTCATTCAACAGTTTAGGCTATTGAATTGGGTATTCAGTGCTGTCAGCTGGTCATTTAATTTGCGAAAACAAACAGTCAAACCACTGAAACGAGTCCTGGTCTGCCGTGTGCCCGTATTTTGCCATCAATTTCCCTACGCGAGTCGCAATTATAGTGCAAGCCATTACGTTGGGCAATAGCATGCCCCACTGGGTCAGTGTAATCTACGCATTTAGAATGCACGACATTATACCATAGCCAGTAAGGTATGCTTAATTGACTTGCCGTACTTTGCTTTTGGCAAGCTTTTTAAAGCAGACAATTTCATAATCCATTAATATGGATTTCTAATAAAATAACGCAGCCAACGTTAAGAAAACTTAAAGTTTGAAAATATAAGGAGCATACAAGTTTACAAGTAACACTCGGTAGTCGAAACTTTAGTTTGCTCGCTTGGCTTGTGTTGCTGACACTGCGTCATATCGGTCAGCAACCTTGTTGGAGCTGCTCGTAATATAATACCCCACTAAAGGCGCAAGCTCAGTGCTATTGAGCTCCCCATATAATAATCCAATATGGGTAGTCGAAAAAATGAAACAGATGAGTTGAGTAATAAGAAAAAGCGGATGGCTATAGACTTTCTATTGATGACGTTTTGCGCAAACCACTCGACAAGACATGATATGTCTATGTCCACGAGCTATTAATTTCTCTAAAAACGAGACAGATCACATCGAATACGTCGACTGGGTATTAAAAAGCCTGATCGATGCCAACATGAGAGTGGCTCAAGAAAAGTCTAAGTTTTTTAGGAATAGCGTTGAATTCATAAATTTTTTCTGACTGGCGAAGGCACAAAAACGGACCCAGGTCGAAGCCATAATGGAGTTCGTTGAGCCGAAAACCTTGATCTAGCTAGCTATTAAAAAAGTTTTGTGAAAGACTTTGCTTATATTTATATTGGCAGCACGCGTCAACGGCAGCTAGCGCAAAGCGCAAGAATTTCTGTATACATGTACACACACACATTCATGCGCGACTTCTTTGAATTCTATCAACAGCATTGCAATTGCGATTGTATTGTTTTCTGTGCTGCTATTTTAATTTGTTTTTTTTTTCTCATTAAGACTCAATTATTGGTGTGGCTGTGGAGTAGAGGCGGCGGCCATAAATGTGGTCTGTTGAGAGTTCAAGCCCTACCGTGGGAACAATTTATTTTTTTTGGTAATTTTTTTTTTGCAACTGCTAAAGTGAGCTGCATTTGGTGTTGGTAGACGAGGGTTCAGAGGATCCCCTAGTCGGGAACTCCCGACTAGAGCCTCTTACTTGTTATATTCTATATTTTATATAATATAATATTATTTGTAATATTAATTTACACTCCCTTATTTAGGCAGAGGGTCATGGGTTTTGCAATTTTTGAAAAATAGGAAAGGAACTTGCGTTTTTAGCCACAGAAACCTAAAATTGATTTAATTTTATTTGATGTTTTTAACGAATGGAATTCTTTTGTTGCTTTTACTTTATTTGGTCGTAAGCCTTTTGGCTTAGGGGTGTGGCCAAAAATATCTGTTTGCTTTTAAAAATGTCCATTTATCTAATTGGTGGTTTAAATTTGCCAGCCTTCATTTTTACTTTATGAATCACCCTAAGAAGGTTGCTAGTGTATTGTAGGCTATTCGTTATTCTCTTCATTGGCTGAAAATGCTGTTATATTACTAGATTTCTGGGTAATCTCAATCTGATGGGAACCTTTGGAAAAATCTATTATTGTAAAATATAAACATAGTTCTTAGTTTCTCAAAATCTTATCCGTATTTGGAATAGGATTTTATTCGAGCACTAGCCTAAATTTTGCTTTTCCTGAAGCGTGCAGTCTTTTATAGTACTATCCATTATGGACTTCAATAACGCCACTATAATGCCGAATAATACCTTGGTTCAACGTATCTTTAACTTTCTGCAGGCATCTTGTTCAAAAGCGTATGTGTAACCTTATGGGTTTTCAATACATTGGATATTCATGTTCTGTTCTAAATTCTTGCTTAACAATACTAGTTAATGTCAAATCGTCACCTTCTCAATATTGCATGTCACTGAAATTTCTTAGTATTTTGAAACTTTTATATTTTCTTCGTAGCTTAAATGATTACTCGATAATCTTGTCCCGTAGTTATTTTAAGTAAAGAATTCTGGTTTTAAAGATGCTTCAAATATTGTTTTGCATTTTCATCCCAAATGAAATCCTTATGTATGAACATATTCTCGCTAATTATAATTTTGTCAAAAGTGTAGTCAATGATATTGTTGTTTGCTTTTCATAAATTTCTACCTTTAAGCATGTCATAGTGAGGTAAATAACCTTGTATGCACAACATCTGATCTTGTATTAAGAGTTTATTGGGTGCAATAGTTACATATAAGTTAGGTTTTAAAACCCATGTCGTGTTTTTGGGTTTTGTGAAAACATGTCTATCCAGGAAATTTATTCTCATCATATTTATTGACGACCCAGTGTCATATGAATTGGTTTGTCGAGGGGCTTCTATTAAAAAATGTTATTTTTTGATCATTATTCTGAAAGTGCTGATACTCTGGTACTTTTTGTTGTTCTGACAACCACACCCTCTATTTACAAAATTATTTGGATTATTTTTTGATTATTGATAATATTTATCAACTTCCCTTATGATAAATATTATCAAAAATATCAAATGTTATTTTTTGATCATTATTCTGAAAGTGCTGATACTCTGGTACTTTTTGTTGTTCTGACAACCACACCCTCTATTTACAAAATTATTTGGATTATTTTTTGATTATTGATAATATTTATCAACTTCCCTTCTTTGAGTGTCTCTAATATTTGCCCGAATGTTTGATTGATTTGGTGCAGACCCACTTGGGCTTGCTGTATGTTTGAATTCTTGAGTTAGCTGGTTACTTTGGTCAAAATGTGTTTGTCTACTAGTTTGCCTGTTTATAGGATGTTGTGAAAAATGTGGTTGTTGATTGTGTCATTGGTATATTTGGTAAGAATGTTGAGGTTAAGATTTTCGTGTATAATTGTATTGTTATATTATTATTGAAAATGGGTATAATGTTTTCGTCCAAGTGTATGTCTCTCCTTCTACCTTTACGTATGTTTGGGCGAAGCATCTCAAAATCTATAAGCGATAGAGACTTGAAATTCTGAACGTGCCCGCGCAGTACGAATTCGTTTCCGATAATCGACAGCTTGTTCCGTTTCCAAGCAATCGGTTAAAATCGATTTCGAAATGGTTTTTTGAGCAAATATCGTAAGCTATAAGAGCCAAATTTGACATGTAGCTTCTAGAAGAGTATAAATATATAAAATATCTTTCAATTTAGAGATATCGTCACCTCCCCGCTACAGCCGCATTACTATAATTCAAGTAAATATACCAATTGGAACTACTCAACCATTTAAGCCACAATTCTTATACAATTGATTAATTAAGAATATATGAATATTTTATAGCACTATAAGATAAACTGTTGAGCATTTCATCAAGTTCGGTAAAGAAACACAGAAGTTATTAAAGAAAACGTGTGGTTATATTGACACATGTTTGCGGCAGCTAACGCAAATTGAAATTATTTCTTTACACATGTATACACACATTGATGCGGGTCTTTATTAAATTCTATCAACAGCACTGCAATTGCGATTGTATTGTTTTCTGCTTTGTGTTTATGTGTTGCTATGTTAATGCGTATTTTCTCGTCGAAAATTAATTGGTATTGCTGTCGATTAGAGGCGGTGGCAAATAGTGCGGTCTTACTTGCTGTTTATTAAAATACCTTGACCAAACTCGGCATTTATTTAAAACTTTTATTTATGCTTAGGCCAAGTTGCGTAGAGCAAAAACTAATTGATGTTAGTTGGGTATTTCACACTAGAGGACTCTTATTTCTTTTTAAGTAATTGCTTTGATGATTTGTCTAGCCAGTACCAATAAAAATATAAAAAGAGGGATAATATAATAGTTTTGTGCAAAGGTTTTTAGTATGCAAAAGGAAGCTTCTCTGACCCCATTATATATGTATTTGTTGTACTATATCTATCTTTAAAAATAGATATTTTTTTATGTAGAAGAACAAGAATAAGATGAATGGAATGTAAGCAGCTCGGCAGTGAGTGTACCATGCTTCCTAGTCTGGCACTTCCGAACTCTCTACTTAATGATAATTATATACATTTTAAGTAAAAAAATAATTTTGTTATTATAGATTTACCTTGCACTGTTAAGTTAATAGATGCTTTGTCCTGTCCGAGCTCGTTCACAGCTTCAATAGTATATTCTCCAGCATCCTCAGTATTTACACTTTTTATAACCAAAGACATGCTTTCTTCGTCCTCAAACATAAATTTATGTCTTTCATCAACTTCAATGATTTCACCTTCATGTTTCCAAAGCACTGCTGGTTTGGGAAAACCTTTGCATTGAAGTTCGAGAATGGCAGACGCTCCCAAACTTGTGTTTGCTTCTCGATGTTCAATTACTAGGGAAGGCTTTTCAGGTTCCCTATTTAAAGTTTGGATGGCACCCTGAACAGATAGCTCTGCACTGCAGGATATATTTCCAGTTGACGTTTGTGCAACACACGTATATATTCCAGCATCTTCAGGCTTGACATGCTGAAATACTAAAGCTAGGGAATCCTCATCTTCGCCAAAGAGAACTTTAAATCGTTCCTCCGGATCAAAATCTTCTCCGTTGCGTTTCCATGAAAAAATTGATTTTTCTCCAGACTGTAAAATTTGACCACTTAAAGCTCCAAATGGGTTTTTAAATTCTAAAAAGAAAATAATACGTTATAAGAATGTTTATCATTTTTATAATTTTTTTTGTTTTGTTGCAAAGCTAAGATATACGTTTAACTAGAACTGAACCCATTCAAAATGGATAAAAGTGTATAATGTATTTGTGCAAATGTAACAGATAGAAGGAAACATTTCCGACCCCATTATGTATATATATTCTTAAGCAAACCATGCATCAGTGTAAGTGGCTGACGCTACTGCGATATGCTGGATGGCAGTTAATGTGGAGGATATGAAGGGTGCTACAGTGATCATCCCACTACTTGCCCCCAT
Source organism: Drosophila montana (assembly GCF_035044405.1). Lineage (NCBI taxonomy): Eukaryota > Metazoa > Arthropoda > Insecta > Diptera > Drosophilidae > Drosophila > Drosophila montana. The sequence goes on along the minus strand of NW_026998916.1, from coordinate 637,686 downwards.
GAATTCCTCTAGTGTTGAATTCAACTTTGGCCTTAGCTCGGCTAAGGTTGAACCAAGCGACAAGCCTATCACACAACCTCGGAGATAATGTGCCCGATGCATCCTTCGTTACTTGGGACATAGAGGTCCTCTGAAAGGATCTTTCACACGATGACAATGCAGACGAGACAATGGTGGACGATATATCTTCAAATGTCTCTTCTAGTGCAGAGACATCTCAAACACTGTAAGGCAGCGTCAACCACGTTGCAGGCAGAGCTGACATAGTTCCAGAGTCTTGCGTATTGGGTGCAAGGATCTTGGTTTAGAGACATGAACTGCCGGTAAGTATAATATTGTTTCCCAAGTATAAGTAACCTTTTGAATAAAATATCAGGCACAGGAAAAACCAAATTGTTTACGAAGAATGAAAAATAAAAAATAAAGCCCACACACCAGAATATAGGTATGCCCACTGTATGAATAGTTTTGTTTGACAATTGATAAAATAATTGAATTTTTGACATTTTTGAGGATAGTTCTGAATTCCTTACACGACCTTTGACGCAAAGCAATCTGAATACGTTGAGGATTAGCGAAATTGTATGCAGTTTTGCGCTGTTTTTGTTTTTGACGATTCTGTTCAAGAACTGCCTGTGCGCCTCCGAATGCCAGTGATAAAGAGTCGGGGCAGATTGCCGGCGTCTTATAATTTAAGCTAAAATAAAACTTGTTCATCTAGAGATCAACCAAACAATGCAGTCTTCTTAACTTCCTCTTGCACAAGGTGAACCAATACAGAAGCAGACTGTGCGCTGCCAAAATTTCCCTTGTTTACCCGAGTTGATAGATAATTACACCTGACACCAGGATGCGTTAGGATGCCCAGTCGACTGGTTTCCTTATGGAAACATCGTGGTACCAAGAATTTCTCGGGATCATTTCTTGAATCTCGGCACTATTGTTGCCGTCAAATGATTTTAATTTGAACAGAACGTGCGACAGTCAGGCCGCGTCTCTCCGCTTACTATTCTTTGATAGTTTCGATGAACGTGAGTGATCAAGGTTTGGCGAAAAAGTTTGATAACATCTGTTTAAAATACGTGCCCTTGAACGTTAAAGAGTAAAGCCATCACATATGGCATTGCCCTCGATCGCTTGCCTAGGGCAATGGGCGAGATATTCTGCGACAGGGCTGCTCGTTGGTTATTGAGTAGTGGGCTAAGGGATGTGCATTGTCAGTGTTTAGGAGGGGTTTCTTGGAGATCTTCCTGCCTCCACACTATTTCGAGAGGCTTGAGGACGAAATACTTTTCCGTCGAGAGCACGGGGGGGAGAAATTCAAATAATACCTGATAGAGCTGAGGGCTTTAATAAATCACGCCAGATATGAGCCGGCGCAGGAGTTGCACCGAATATATGAGAATGCCACTCCCGAACACAGGCACTACCTGCGACGGCAAGATTTCGCCACCTTGTCCTAGCTGACGCAGATGGCTGTGGAGTACGAGACGGTCATGAGCCAGAGGGTGGAACACTCAGGAAATAAGTCAATGAGTCAGTCCCCATGAGTCCGGGTAGCGCAGAATGGGAGAGGACAGTACAACCCACGAAGGGACGCCTCAACCCGTTCCAGAAGGGTCGCCACCCTGCCCGCAGTGGGCCATGCGGAGGCTGCCTATCATATGATGAGCCAAGAGGAACCGGGTACGATCCGCGGCGAGCATGTCGTAGGTGCGCACAGGGCCAATCCGCCAGGGAGTGTCCCAACGCACGCGTCGTGTTCTGTTAGGTATGTGGAAACCGGGGTAGGAGTAGCCAGGATTGTTGTCGCCGAACGGAGGCGAGAAACGGGCAAGGGCGACGCCCAAGCCAGGTTCGTCGCTACAGTGGAGATTGGCGGCCGAACGATGCGGGCGATTCGGGGAAGAGCGGAGGACGTGCAGTCGCGCATTGGGGTGGCAGACAGGATCCTCGCTAGAAGTAGGGAAGGCATTGATGTTAGACGCTGGCCTACCGGGGAAGGTGATCAGTATGTCGATGCTCATCATGCCCTCGATTTAAGACGACGTCATCCTGGGAATGGATTCTTGGGTGCAATGGCCACCACAATGCGCTGCGACAAAACAGAACTGGTCCTGGAGACGGTGGTGGCACCGGTCACCGGCCTGGGAAGAGCGAAGAGCCGAAAGAAGGCCTCTCACGTCAGAGAAATGGAGCACCTGCTCGACAACCGGATGAAGAGGACACAAAGAGCGAAGTACCAAAAGAAGGCCTCCCACGTTAGGGAGAGGGGCGTCTGCTCAGCAACCAAAGGGAGAGGACACGAAGAAGGGAGTGAATAAGGGGCCTCACTCATGATCGGACCGAACGCACGAGGAGCCCAAAAGACAACGTGTAGAATTACAGCAGCGGAACTACGCTGGTCATGGTGGCGGCAAAAAAGTGTTACGAAACAGAGGAAGTAGGAGCAATGGATAGAATCCACCAGGACGCAGGGGATCGGGAGCAGCTGCCAGAGGGGGGCAATCATGGAGCTCCATCTGAAATCGGAGTGGTGCACGGAAAAGGCGAGACACAAGGTGAACCCAGCCCAAAGGGGCAGAGTGGCCGGCGGATCTAGATCCGGAACTAAGGGAGTTTCTGGAGTTGGATATGGCGCTCTTCGAGGGTCTGCAGGGGGTCTCGCATATCGCGGAGCACAGGATTCGGCTGAAGGACGACAAGCCACAAGCTGGAGCCTAATGCGTTCGTCCACCTAGACTATATCGTGGTAATAGGGGCGACAAAGGAGCAACACATAGTGGCCAACCTCTGGCTAAACAGGAAGAAGTGCAGCTTCTTCAGGGAGAGGGTGGTCTATCTGGCACATGTCATTTGCGGGGAAGGGATACGTACTGATACGGAGAATGTGAAGGCGATACGTAACATTAGGGCCCCGACTAATTGTAAGACGTTGCCGCAGTGTCTGGGGATGGCATCATGGTACAGCCGCTAACGGCGCTCCTAAAGAAGGAGCGGAAATGGTCATGGGGCATTGCGTCAATTGTTAGATAGCTTTACGACTTCCCCTGTGTTGGTTTGTCCGGACTTTTCCGCCAAATTCGTCTTGCAGACCGACCCGAGTGAGTATGGCCTCGGCGCGGTGCTGACGCAGACGCTAGAGGGACAGGAGTAAGTGATAGCGTACGTGAGTCGGAAGTTGCTGAAAGCTGAAGTGAACTAGTCCACCAACGAAAAAGAGAGCCTGGCAATCGTGTGGTCGATCCGAAAGCTTCCTAGAGGGGTACCGGTTCGACGTGATAACGGATTATCAACTCGATCGAGAGCCCTTCAGAGAGAATCGCGCGATTGGCACTGGAACTGCAACAGTTTCAGTTCGCTGTTCGACGTTGTGGCTGATGCACTATCAAGGTATCCTCTAGAGACCCATTTGGATCAACAGACGGACGACGAGGTTTATATTCCCTGGGAGCTATGTGTGGCCAGGGGTCAACGGCAGAGGGTATTGGAGGAGTGTCATGATGCTCCCACGGCCGGACATATAGGCTGAGGAAAACAGTATCAAGGTTGACCCAGTAGTACTACTGTGCGTAAAGAACTTGAAGTGCTGCGAAGTCTACCAGAAGTTCAAGAGCGAATAACTCAAGCCAGCTGGTCGCATGCTGACGAGACAGATATCAGTGCTGATGGCAGTCCTCTGCGCCGACTTCGTCGGTCCACGGTCGAGACATGGCAACACGATGTTACTGGTGCTCCATGCTGCCTTCTCGAATAGGGTGAAACCGGCCCACACAGGAGGGTTACTGCGGTTGGACTCGATGGTCCTGTTACGGCAGCACCAACTGTTCAACGCCACTGAGGCCTTCGCTGCGAAGTTAGCACCCAAATTCGATGGCCCCTATTGGGTTACCAAGTTCATGTCGCCTAATATTGTGCGTCTCGTGAAGCCAGGCGAACGAAAGAAGAGGGTGGCCAGCTGAAACCTTTCTACCAGGAAATGACTGATGATGAAGGAGAGAGGCAAGGACCCATGGACGCCCACGAGTAGGCGAAGAGTGAGAGCGACACCAGTCGCCTATCATAACACCAGTACTAAATTTAGATTAGACTAACACTAGTAGCGTAAACAGAATAGGCGTCATAGAATGTTAGCCGCACTGTGAATATAGGGTATTTACAACTAAGTAATGGTTAAGTTAACGAATAAGTCCAATGTACAGATGGACCCCGAAGTTATTACGATCTTGTCGGACGAACAAGCCGTCATCGATGGAAGTTACCAAGTTAGCCCGCCACAGATCATAATCATAGTATTATATCGTATTAGCATTGTTAAGCAGATTGTATTAGAATAAGAACGTAGTTAATTAAGGGCAAGGAGCCACGTGACTACGTGATGACTATCAAGGGCATAATTTATGTTTGAATTTAACCGCCGGCCGCCGCAGCCAACGTACGTTGCAGATCAGTTGTTCAACACCGTCCTCGAGACAGCAACTCTACTTCGGCGGCGAAGAGCGAAAGCTTTGAAGCGAAGTTGCGAAAGCTTGCGGAGGAGTTGAGCGGTCGAGGCTAGCGCACGGCTCGACTGCGAGCGTGCCGGCACTTTGTGCGCGAGTCTCAGGTGAATAGACGTGTGTTGAAGAAGAGAAAAACGAAAACATAGCCCTAAATAGGGAGCGGAGCGCTATGGCTCCAGGCAGAGCGACAGGGCCTTTGCATAGGGAACCAGAAAAGGGTAGAGTACAATAGATATAGAGAGTGAAATGAAGTGAATAAAGAAATGTTTGAAATGAAGCCCGCTTGTTCTTTTTATCAACAATTAATATTAATCTTGAGTACCGTGGCTAACTTGTGTTCGACATAACCCCTCCCCTAGCCTTAAGTGTGGTGTGCAGTGGTACGAGGCTACGGCCCGTCCCCCGTGTGAGTCATCCCGGCTTTGTGTGTGGTTCGAGGCTTTGCCCCGTTGCCCGTGTGAGTAATCCCGGCTTTGTGTGTACGCGTGTTCAGACGACCTCAGGTTGATAACGACCGCGATATTCAACGAGCGCCGAATACAAACTCGGCCACTCTGGATACATGCGGCTTTTCCGCCAGCTCTGTCCACACACAAGGAGTGGATGCGCATATTTGATCAACAACAGGGTAGCGACACCGTGGGTGCGACCTTCAGCAGCTCGTGAGGGAACCCATCAACATACCCTGTAAAAGTAGTACGAGGTTTAGTATGTTCGAAGCGCTTCCCCCCTCTAAGCCCAACATCCTAGCAAATTAACAAATGTCTTGTAACTTGCTGGCCCTGGTGAGACTGAGATTTGTACCCCGGCCAGGAGCTCCTTTACAAGAGTGCCCATTATGGTGATGAGGCGATCCATTGAACAAAACGCGCAGCTTGCATCTTGTAACTGCTTAAAGGGGAGGCATGGATTTCTTAATCGCATGTTTCGTTGGTTGATGTAGACGGGACAGTACATAACAGTAAGTCTTTTGATGAAGAAATAAATCTAGGATCTGCTAACTGAAGGCCGTCAAAGATCGTTCGTAGGTGCGTCGACATTTTTCTTTTCAAATGTCAGGGTAATCTTTCCCTGAAGGTATACGGTAATCTTCAGTGTGTTATAGAAGAGTTCGGATAATGTATCCAATAACACACGGCGAGTTGTGTATGTAGCTAGTGCCCTTTTTCCATCCATGTCTAAAAAACAATTTTTTTCATTATCGTGACAGATGACAATTGGGACCGGAATTTACCTCACTTGAACTTATTGCATTATTTACATTTCGATGACATGGAACCGGACTTGAGGCGATCAAGACATATAGATTTACCTTTCTCAATTCAATTCAAATTGCGAGCAATCATATTATATACTTTGTTACAAGACTCTGTTCAGTTTTGACTAAGGTGGGGGTGAATTTCGTAACCTTTTCGGCTGATGCATTGGAGCAGGTAAAATTTCTCCCGACATGCTTCAAGGAAATCACTGAAGTGCTCAGTTGTTGGTAAATGACAGCATGGCTTGTGTCCATCCACTTGTGTCGTGACTGCCGATCAATTTTTTGCGACAAGAAAATAAACTAGCGAACAGCCGCTTCCAGTCTGCTCAAATGCGTCTAATCCTCGAAAGATCTCAATTGCACCCTCTGTAAACTTGCATCAGACTTATAAATTGATAATAGAAGTAGGAATGTGTCCAATAATAAATGGACGTAATGAATCATATATCATTTATACCGTTCGATCAGGAATACATAGAATTTTAAGAACTGACGCTGGTTTAAAAAATGTACATATTATTCCTACAGTTTTAAGGAAGCTAATCGATTTAAAATAGTAAAATATTGTCTGTATTTCCCAAATGGTGCTTGTTGTGTATTATGCTCCCACATTATTCCTTGAATACAGACTTTGTATATATATATATATATAAATGTTTTGTTGCGTAACTTTGGCAATTCTGTTTCTTGCGGTGGCGGCACAATGGCATTTTCCATTTCTCTTGCGTCTGTTCTGCCAGAAAAGCGTTTACAAACTCTTGTTGTGGTTGCACGCATCGCATAATTGCGTGTGTAATTGAACCGCAAGCTTCGAGATGTTCTGGTAGCTGGCTCGTTTGAGCGCTTTATTACAAAAATTCGCATTGGGGCAAAACCTTCAACTTTATCAGTCATGCGATCTCTAGTCTGTTCAAATTAAATTCAAACATCTGTTTGCCTCGATAGTATTGTCATAACGGCATTTAAATAACAACAGCAGATTCGGCTCGAAAGAACTTTATATGTCGAACAATATATGCAGTTTTTTTATACCCTGAACCCAGTAAAAATAGGTTAAAATTTTTTTATATTTGTGCAAATGTATGTAAAATGCAGAACGTAGCATCTCCGACCCTATAAAGTATATATATTCTTGATCAGCATCAACAGCCGATTCGACCTAGCCATGTTCGTCTGTTTGTCTGTCCGTCTGTCCGTCCGTTCGTCTGTCCGTCCGTCCGTCTGTCCGCCCGTCCGTATGTATGAACGCTAGGATCTCAGAACCTATAAGAGCTAGACTTTAAATTTTGGCTGTAGGTCCTCCTAGTCCCCGCGCAGATAGAGTATGTTTCCGATATTCGATAACTTGCCCCGTTTTCAAGTAATCGATAAAAATCGATATCGAAATCCCGTTTTCTGAGCAATTTCGGCAAATTATATGAGCTAGACTCACCAAACTAGACCTGGAGCTTCTATAATAGTATATATGTATATATCAAGTATCTTTCATTTTATACCTAACGCCACCTCCCCGCTACCACCAAAAAGCTATAAATCAAGTTAATTATCCAACTTGTATTACCCATCAATTTAAGCCACAATTTATATGCAATTGAATTTTTGAGAATACACAAATATTCTTTATTCTATTCTTCAATAAAATGTAAAGTCGAAAATTTCATTAAGATCGGTTAAGAAACACAAAAGTTATGTGCGCACGTGTGAGTAGCATAGCTGCTGCGCAAATTCCAAGAATTTCTGTATACATGTACACACACACATTCATGCACGTCTTCTTTGAATTCTATCAACAGCATTGAAATTGCGATTGTATTGTTTTCTGTGTTGCTATTTTAATTGATTTTTTTCTCATTAAAGCTAAAATATTGGTGTGGCCCTTGAGTTGAGGTAGCGGCAAGTGGTGCGGTTAGTTGCGAGTTCGAACCCTGCCAAGGAAACCATTTTTTTTTTTTATTTTCATTTTTTTTTATTACTACTAAATCAAAAGAGAGCGTAGCGCAAGCTGCATTTGGTGTTGGAAGAAGAGGGTTCAGGGTATCCCCTAGTCGGGAGCTCCCGACTAGAACCTCTTACTTGTTTTAGTATGCCATCTTGAAAAGATGTCGTCGTGGCTGTACCCGTCGCTATGTATATAAAAATTCACAATTCAGAAAGAACTTTAATCAGCTGACGTGTGTAAGTTCACAAAATTACCCAACAACAGAGTGGGTCACTAACCAATCACGCAAAAGTTTTAATGCACTGGCAATGCGGACGATGCCGGCCGATATACGACGCCATGTTAAATGTCAACGATTTTAGGGAGTAGCTCACTTAGATTTTAAGAAAGTGTGTTCTTTAGAGTTAATTGCATTTTTGACAATAAGCCACTCGATACCAACTGAAGCGGTATAAAACCACCCACAACAGCTGAAGGCACAGCATCAAAATAAACAGTTAATAGGAACTATTGATGTCTTATAATTTTATATTGAAAACACAGTTATTACAAAACTAAATTGGATAAAAAAAACTAATATGACAATGTCTCCAGTGTTAATTATGCGCTAACCGCTTTCTTACAAGATTTAAGTTAACGTATGGACAGTATCAGTTCCAGTAGTAGAAACATAAAGACTGGAAAATTAGAAGAACGGTTTCGTGCAGTGAAACTTAAGACATTGTAAGATCGTTATTAGACTTTATAGGGACAACATGACACATACGTCTTATGGAGGAAACCGGTACAAGCCGCTTAAAAAACACGGCGTAAGTTCAAAACATAACAAGTAAGAGGTTCTAGTCGGGAGCTCCCGACTAGGGGATACCCTGAACCTTCTTATTCCAACACCCAAATGCAGCTCGCGCTACGCGCTCGTTGCTTTAGTAGTAATAAAGATAAATTAAAAAAAAACGAGAAAGAAGTGCTATCTTCGGCACACCGGAAATTTAATACCCTTGCAGACCCAACCTTTTCAAAATGCTCATAGTGCTTTGCCCGTATCTAAGAAGCACAGGGAAAATAGTTAATGCCGAGTATGGTTAAGATATCTTGAAAAACAAAACAGGTTTCCATACAACAACTTAATTTTCGACCGATCTTTCCTATGGCAGCTATATGATATAGTTGTCCGATCTTAATAGGATTTTGCATATATATGGGGAGCGTAGTAAAACTAATAAATACCGAGTTTGGTCAAGATATCTTGAAAAACATAAAAATGTTCCATACAAAAACTTAATTTTCGACCGATCGTTCCTATGGCAGCTATATGATATAGTTGTCCGATCTTAATAGAATTTTGCATATATATGGGGAGCGTAGTAAAACTAATAAATACCAAGTTAAGTCAAGATAACTTTATAAACAAAAATGTTTTTCATACAAGAACCTACTTTTCGACCGATCGTTCCTATGGCAGCTATATGATATAGTGGTCCGATCCAGCTGGTTTTGACATATGAGCTGCGTGCAACAGAAAGAGGGAATTATGCAAAGTTTCATAAAGATAACTTTAAAACTGAGAGACTAGTTCGCATAGAAACAGACAGACGGACAGACGGACATGGCTATATCAACTCGGCTGTTGATACTGATCAAGAATATATATACTTTATGGGGTCGGAGATGTCTCCTTCTATGCGTTACACATTTCACGACAAAATTATAATACCCTCTGCAAGGGTATAAAAAGTTCCCTAGACAGGGTTCGATCTCGCAACTGACCGCATTACTTTCCGCCGCCTCTACGCAACACCCACACCAGCCAAAAAAAAAATAAATAAATTTGCTCGGTAGTGTTCCGACTCGTAACTGACTGCGCTACTTTCCGACGCGTCTACTTAATAGCCACACCAATAATTAAGTCTTGATGAGAAAAAAACTAATTAAAATAGCAGCACGGAAAACAATACAATCACAATTGCAATGATGCTGAAAGAATTCAAACAAGACGGTCATGAATGTAAGTGTGTACATGCATACAGAAATTCTTGGAATTTGCGCTAGCTGCTGCACGTGTTTGCAGGCCAAAACACATTTTCTTTCGTGTTTCTTAATCGATCTTGATGAATTTTTCAGTAATAGATCTTATTGTACTATAAAATATTCGTGTATTCTTAAAATAACAATTGCATTTAAATTGTGGCTTAATTAGGTAGGCAATATACGTTTGTTTACTGGCATGATTTATAGCTTTGTGGTGGTAGCGGGAAGGTGGCGATAGCTATAAAATGAAAGTTACTTGATAGACATATACTATTCTATAAACCACATGTCAAGTATCGGAATATCGGAAACAAACTCGATCTGCGCGGGGACTAGGAGGACCTACAGCTAAAATTTCTCTAGCTCTTATAGGTTATGAGATCCTTGCGTTCATACATACGGACGGACGGACGGACGGACGGACAGACAGACGGACATGGCTAAATCGACTCGGCTGTTGATGCTGATCAAGAATATATATACTTTATGGGGTCGGAGATGCTTCCTTCTGCCTGTTACATACATTTGCAAAAATAAATTATACCCTTTTTACCCATTTTCAATGGGTTCAGGGTATAAAAATGAGAAACAAAATAAAGGGAACAGCTTACGTGGTACTGGCGTCAATCGACATAATCAACTTGACTTCACATATTCGGGCAATCATATATTTAATAGTACAGCAAATCTCGACGCTCTAGGAAGGAAACCTGATACAAAAAAACGATCATGACCTAAGACAACACCAAAGGTGTCATACTGAACGAAATGTACAAACTGAGTGACCTACTTGTTTTTATTTCTGCCGAAAGATGTTCCCTTGCATTGGGTTTAGCCCAAGAGGTCGAATAGGAAATGGTAGTGCCCCACATGGGAATGTGTCTATGGATGTAGACAGTTCGTCAGGGAGAACAATTTAACTCTTAATAGACACAGAGGCTTCGAAAATGTATATTAAACTACTACAAAAGATAAAAGGAGTCAGTAAGGGAAACTTTTCGAGTAAAATTAATTCCCGGCTTTAATGCAGTTAACCATAAATGCGTTATGCATTACACAATCTTACGACATTCGACGGAATGCTCGGACTAAGCATACTATGCCAAACAAACATATAACAAGACTTCAAAGCCCAAAAATAAATATCCAATAAAGAATCAGAAAGATTCCAACTTATATTAAAGTTCCCCAACCAATCACATTAAAATTTCAAGAAATGTTGAGAAACCAAACCGATGTTTTTGCAAGCACAACACTATAACACAAACATTGTTTGCCCCATCAGAACCGAAAATGGGGAACCTATTTATTCTGAAGGTCACCGTACAACAACCCCCTCTGGGTAGTTGACATAAAAGGAACCGAAAAACACAGTAATACGAAAATGTGTTTGTTATAAATTTTAGGAAATTTAACTAAAAAACAAATGACGAAAGTTATCTCTTACCAAATGTTACCTGCATTCTGTCAAATTTGGGGAAAGCATGGCAATTCACGTTGGACCTGAAGTCAGGATTCCATCAAATCCTACTCAGTGAAAAAGGTAAAAAACGAATTCAGTACGTTTCCCTTTGGATTGAAAATGTACCAAGCATCTTTTATAGTGTCACTGATGACGTACTCAGGGAGCAGATAGGCACATCGTCATGGATAAGTTTTATGAAGCCAACAATCCAATGTCTTTCAAAGATAGTGTCGAATTTTGTGAGTGCATAACTACATGCCCTGAGAAAGTAGAAGCTATTCATAACTATAAACAGCCGACCATACTGTTCAATGTCCGGACATTATTTCGATTGGCAAGTTACTATAGATGATTTATTAAAGAAGTCATATCAATAGCAAAACCTTCAGGTGATATTATGAAAACAGCAAATAAAGCGCTGGCAATCAATAAAAAAATTACTAATAGCCTTTGAACACAAACAATGCGAATAATATGACAAGCTCAAAAGGTACTTGCATCTGATAATGCGATGGAACTCTACTCCGACTACAAGAAGTCGTTTTATTTAACAACCTGAAGAACCTGTGGACCCTGAAGAACCTTAGTTATTAGCTATACGGAGTGTAGAATTTAAATATCTTTACAGACTATCAGTCCCTAACATTGGCGGTCTCAAGGCCAAGGCCAAGGAAAGAAAATTACTTCACGGATGCATTGTTACGTCAAAACATTCGCGCTTTAGAAGAATCCGATGTTGCTTCGATATATAGCGAGTTATCATTCACATACACTGTCAAATGAGCAGAAACCCCGGTCAGCTACATCAAAACCAAAAACTAATAGAAGAAGGTATAGTTGCCTTGGATCGAATTCAGGAAGGTCAAGAATACAATGTGATAAGCGCCAATTTCTGTGAACTTCCAGTATTACCATTTTTTATACCCCAAACCCATTGAAAATAGGTAAAAAGGGTATAATGTATTTATGCAAATGTATGTAACAGGCAGAGGGACGCATATACCCAATAATAACCCAATTTATGCTGCCCACACATATAAGCCACAATTTAAATGCAATTGAGAATTTTTGAGAATGCACAACTATACTATAGCACAATAAGCTGTACTGAAGAAAATTTCATCAAGATCGGTTAAGAAATACAGCAGTTATTAAAGAAAATGCGTATTGGCTGGCCTCGTACTTGCGGCAGCTAGAGCAAATTGCAAGAATTTCTGTATACATATACACACACACATTCTTGCGCGTCTTCTTTGAATTCTATCAACAGCAAGGCAATTTTGATTGTATTGTTTTCTGTGCTGCTATTTGAATTCGTTTTTTTTTCATTAATTCTGAATTATTGGTGAGTAGAGGCGGCGGCAAGTAGTGCGGTATATTACGAGTTCGAGACCCATCGAACTGCTGAAGCAAACTAGCGCGTAGTTCGAGCTGCATTTGGTATTGGATGAAGAGGGTTCAGGGTATCCCCTAGTCGGGAGCTCCCGACTAGAGGGTCTTACTTGCTTAGCATAAGTTAGTAGAAGCATACCTGACGAGAAAATTCGGCCTGACAAAACGCATATTAACCTATATTTTAAACAAAAATGAACAGAAAGTAGAAATTGAAAAATGTAGCTGAAAGAAATATCAACGACACAATCGAACATATACTCAAGGCAACCATGGAATACAACAGGACAACCCACTCAGTTACAAACAAACGACCTACCGAAAAATCCATTCACCTCCCCCAGAGCTCGGCGCTGTATGAAGAAGTAAAGTTCTTATATCACTGAATACCCAAACATATAGGTTTAATGAAGTAAGATAAATAAAAATTTCCAAGAAGAAGATAAAATCCTTGTAAGATCAAATAAGAGACTGGAAAATAAGTATATTTATTATATACTAGCGGGTATTGCCCGGCCTTGCCCGTGGAACGCTTTGTACTAAAAAAGATATTACCTTTAAAATTAGTGCACGCCCGTGGGAAAATGAATTCTACCCATTTTGATCTCCTCTTTTATTGAAAAATGTGATTTAAGTGCATCGAATTAAGAACCAACCACTATGGTAGATGGAACTTCCCTAATCTCTCAAAAACGTATCATAAAATTCTTATCTATAGCTTTGAAAATTGGTTTAAAGCAAATCGGACAAAAAGCACAAAAATCTTTGCATCGAATTTTTCACCAGGTAAGCTTGGATTCTGCAAAAAAGTGTGAAACACGTCTCAAAGATGGATTTCACAAAAAGTGCGAGAGATCATGAATTTTGATAAATCAAAATGTTTCCCTTTCCGTTTTCGCTAATTAACCACAGTTACGGGCGGTATTTTCCAAATCGCCGAAAGACGTATTTATTATTTTCTTATGTAGAGCATTGAAAATAAGTTTGATGCAAATCGGACAAAACCTAAAACTTATCCCAAAAAATCGTTGAATCGAATGTTCCACCGAGGAATATTTGATTTTTCGAAAAGTGTGAAACACGGCTCAAATGATTTGTCATATATATATTTCTGTGCCTGGCACGTTTCTCCTTACCTTCGACGATGTGATCTTTTGTAAATGGTACGTAACCTAAAATATTATGTGAACAAATCTTTTAACGCGCCACCAAAAAATGTTGATATTATTACAAATATTAATACCATACTTACAAAGACTGAGTATATGGAATATATATTGAAATATGAAAGCTCGTATTTTAATATCTATGCGATGGATAATTTCAAACATTAGTTTCGTACGGGCGGAATATTTGGAGCTGAGTTAGGGCATTATTAATAGAACCCCATACAACAAAATTTTTATTTTGAAAAAACAATAGTTTGCATCGAAGAAATTCGATCGAAATGAAAAAAAAAATGTCAATGGGAATGCGTCGATCTGGAGAAAGGATATAGCAAATATATATTCTCCTATACCATAGCCAAAACAAGTTTCTAATGATTTGCTGATATCTCGTCCGATTCCCAAAATATAAAAAAAATTTATATTGTGACCAGATTATTAACGTTTTACTCAAAATCTATAAGATACCTCAGGTGTATGAACTTAAAATTTCATGATAACCGGACAACAAACAATATTAAATTTCCAATAGCGTGGATCAGGCGAAAGAAGCAGTGAGGTGGAGCAATTGGTCATAAAATACAAAACAGGCCCTCGAAATGAAAAGATACATGTTGAAGCATTCAAACGAAAACAATATTGTATTGCATTTTTTTAATGTATTACTTACCCACTGTAGTTGCTTGAGCTTCACACGAGGCTTCACCAAACTTGTTGGTTGCCTTGCAGGAGTAAATTCCAGCATCATCCTTCTGAACGTCTACAATGACTAATTCGTAGAATCCCAAATAATCCTTATCTCTAATAATTTGAATTCTATCACTGCTTTCCAGAATTTCCTTTTGATTCTTAAAGCTAAAAATAAAGAGCCATACGAATATTTTGTTATTGAATTATAAGTATACAAACGTAATAGTTACATAATATTGTTAAAGTAAAAATTTAATTATAAAATTGTAAGAAGTAGTAACTAGTACTTCAATAAACTTTCTTGTATTGATTTTTAGTCTTGAATAAATGTTGACTCCATATCATCTTTTGCCCTGTGCTAATAATTTACTCTATTAATTTAAAACTAATAATAATAATAATATTGTGCCAAAAAAATACTTGAAACACAGTTGCTCCGAGGATTCTTGGATACTATGATATGTGAGATACACGTCTTTAATAAATTTTCGTAAAAATCTTTGAAAATTAGTTTGAACTCAAAACTTCACCTACCAAATCTTTGACTCCAATTTATAGCGAGAAGGAATGGATTTTCCTAAAAGTGTGAAACACTCCTCAATGAGGCATATCGGATGGTAACCAAAAAAGTTTCATACAACCGTGTTTCACGATTTTTGTACATTTGCGGGAGGGACTTCCCAAATCCCCGTATTAGCTGATTATTAATCAGTCGGTCAGGATAAACAGTTTTATATACAGAGGTAAACATAGATAAAAACACAATGAAACATTTCTGTATTGTGGGCACTTTAATTTGTAATTTTAATTTCTATGCTAACTACTATTGTCTGAAGTTTCCAAATTTTCTGGGCTTAAATTTGGTATTCAGATGTGCGCACAGTTTCACCCATAGGAAAAAATAGGCATATTCCTGTAAACTACTACATTAACTTTAGTAAATTCACAAGACATAACATAAGCTGTTCAAAAGAATCATATAACAAGTTTAAGCGAGTATTGAGCTACTTAAACTCAGGTGCTCTCACATTACCTGATATGCGCGGACGTAATCGGTCGAATGTCATTTTTGAACTTGAATATATCAGAAGGACAACTCGAACCGATAGGATTTTCCTGGACTACCTGCAATATAGGCTGGAAAATATAATTCACCCGTAACAAAATTAGTTGCCGGTTAATTCGGAACTGACTCCAGCAGCTCTCAACGCACAACAACTGGATATCTGGTTACGTTGGTAGGCCCAGATGCCTTTTGTGCGATTCCGTGGTCTTCGACCTAGTTGGCAGCGACAACCTATTCTCAGAAATCAGAAGAGCTCTGAGAAGGAACCAAACTAAGATATTGTTCCACCGCTAGCCTCTGGATTTGATGACTTAAGACTTTTGGTCGCCTACTTTGTAAAGATATCATCTTTACAAAATGCGACCCTCCCGTCATACAGACTGAATGCTTTATTTTCGGGAAGACTATGCGCATTCTCTGTGAATTATTTGGTATAGAAAGAAAGTTACATTCACATTGTTAAAAATTGTTTTTGCTGCGTGCTACTACTTGCTGACAAAGCAATTTGTTTTAGTTGAAAACCGAAAAATAAGGTAGTAAAAAAATTTAGCAACTCGTCAGCGTTGACGTGCTGACATGCACCCAGCCAATGGCAATACAAATAGAGCCACCATTCCAGTAAGTACTGAGATCAGCAACGCACTCACAATTAGTCAAAAGGGGTCGTCTCATACTAACGAGGTAGCCCAACTAAATGCTGACGCCGAAGAAGCACTTCAGATTCACCCTTCAACCCTTTAATGGAATCCGAAGACCCCGGCAGTAGCCCACACGCTGGTGCTAGTGTGAATAGAGACCCATGTGACGCCCTAGTGCGTATAATAAATATCGTCAAACCCAATTCACCCGCTGCAGCCGCGGCTCGACTGATTCAATCACAGGCGAGAAAAAAAAAAGATAAGCGCAAATTATTAGACAACAGGTCCCCACCTGCCGCGCGGTAAAACAGAACAAGACTGACATCAGTCCAGTTGGCTTACATGCTTCCAATAGATATGCTCTGTCGGCATCACCAGATAACGACGAAGACCTGGATACTGACGAATCTGAGGCCGAGCAGATAAACTCAGTCCAAGAAGAGAACTTGCCTGCCTCGGCGACTCCTCAGGTTGGAGGCGGCAGCCAGCCCAACGCTGTCGCCTATGCTAGCACCAGCTCCTCCGTGCCCGAAAAATGGGCCAACAACAATGCCCCCACTGGAGGAAAGAAGCCACCCCCGATCGTCCTAAATGGCATCGACGACATCAACGACGTGTGGCTCATACTATCCGAAGTAGTGGACCTGAATAGCCTGACCATCAAATCCAACCTAGGTAGGACTATGCGTCTCCTAGCCAATGATGTGCCCACATACAGGGCCATCATACAGAAACTGGAAGATCAAACAATTGAGTTCTACTCATACCAGCTGCAGGAGGAGAAGCCCTAACGCATAGTAATCAAAGGCCTCCACCACTCCACAGTCAACCGAGAGCTCATCGACGACCTGCGGAGCCAGGGCCATCCGTGCTCCACGTACACAATCCGGCTAACAGTAAGGAGGCTCTTACCGTCAGGAAGCTAGCAAGCAGGTGGTCGAGGTGGAGACTGCTCGAAGAAGCCAGAATGTGGAGCAATGCCATAGATGTCAGGAGTATGGTATGGTATGGCACACGGCCACATACTGTAGAAAACAACACAAATGCGTTAAATGCGGCCTCAATCATCGCACTGCTGATTGCACACGGCGCGACTCAGTTCCATCAACATGCGACCACTGCGGTGGTAACCAGCCTGCCAACTATAAGGGCTGAGAGTGGTTCACCGAATATACAAAGCGTGTAGGGGCCCCAAAGCCCGCCAAAATGAAAAATCTCCCACCGATTCAAGGGAACCGAAGCCGCAGCAATAAAGTTCATGGGCCTACACCTGTTGACTTCCCCCATGCAGCACCCACTTAACAAGTAGAAGGGCTTTCATACGCCGCTGCCACCAGAAGACGACTAGCTGCATTCAGGGAGATGGACCAGCGCAAGCTAAGCTACATAGACTGCTAAGGGAACAGCAACAGGAGGGACTGATGAGCACACCACTATAGGTTGTAAAGTAGTTTCTTGGCCGGGGTAATAACTCAATCTAACCAGATCCACTCTACAAGAAATTTGTAGTTTGCCGAGACGTGAAGCTGAAAAAGGCGGTAAGGAGCCGTAGGGATAACTCCGCCACAGAGTGGTTGCTAATACTAGTAAGGAAGGAGGGGAAGCCGCTGGGATCGCTCCGCCACGGTTAGGTTACGGTAGGTAGAACCAGCGGTCCTACTTTCCCCAGAATCTTTGGCTTCGAGACGTACCCTGTATACGTGACTCAAAATCATTCAGCTAGTGGCGGCTGCGCTGTCCCCGTCCGGAGTCACTTGGTTCACTTCACGCAATTGAGCATTGCTAATCGTGTTTACCAATATTCGTCTGTGAAAGTCTCCACTGATGCTGGTAAAGTGGACTACACCCATGACTCACGATACTCGCTTTGGCGAGCAACAAAAAATCTGAAGCACCAACCCTGTAGAACCGTTCCCCTTCTTCGCCACAATGGTAAATACCGCCTCACAGACGAAGAGCAAGCTGATACCTTCGCCAGCCACCTGGAGGAAAGGTTTTCACCATTCCACTCGGCCTCCCCAGAAGAGCTCGATGAGACTTCCCGAGCGTTGGAGACTCCGATTCAGATGTCACCACCTATCGGTCACATCCGCGAGGAGGAGGTAATCAACGTCGTCAAGTCCTTCCTAGGACTAAAGCTTCGGACTATGCTGGAATATGCCACACCGCCCTGAAGGCCCTGCCAATGCGCGCGCTTCTTTTATATAGCATTGATCTGCAACGCCATATTAAGCACGCAACACTTCCCTGCCCAGTAGAGGTTAGCGAGGATCCTATGATCCAAAAGGAGGGCAAGCCGGAATATGACCCTGAGTCTATCGGCCGATCAGTCTCCTACCTTCCTTGTTGAAGGTCTGGGGAAGACTGATTGTTGCCCGAGTTGCAAGGCTTATGGATCACATGGCCATCCTTCTTGATCACCAATTTAGGTTCAGGGGAGGCCAACCACGACATAGGAGACGCCCTAGAGTCTCCCGACTACCTACGTGACGACGCAGCCTTATTCAAAAAAGCCGCTTTTGACGTTTGTCCACGATAAAGCCTGAGGGCCTAAACAGGCTTGGCGAAACATCACCTAAGTCAACTGTGTTGTAATAAAAATGTATGTTTTTTTTGATTCAATACAATAAACATTTAAAAAGCAAAAAAAAAGAAAAGGTTCTAAGGCAGGCTCTACAGGAATGACTCCAGAAAATACCATAGGGGTGTTAATCGGACAATCGCTTGGACAAGGCAAACTAAGCTAGGATCACGGTATTTGATAATAAAATGTAAAAAACTATAATCTAATAAAATATTGGCATTGGCTACTTCCATTAAATGAGTTACAGTGAAACTTGTAAAGTTCTTATTTAAAATGTTCTCTGAGTCTTAAGAATCAAGGGTAGCGGGGTAAAATATGTTAATTTCTGCCAGTGTAACCTACAACATGAATGTTTCGAGTTCTGAAATTAAAATACTGTCCTAATGGATCTCCCTCCCCTTAATTGAATATTTGACCTGATTATGCCATCTTTTAAGAAATTGCTAGCTTAGATATTTACAAAAAAGGACACCCTCAGTGGGCAAGAATATATTTTCTCTATTCGTTCACTTGTTTTAAACTGTCTTATTTCCACAGAAATTTTATCTAAAACGGATACTAAATCATCTAGTTCACTGTTCCCGCCAGAAGTAATTATATAGTATAAAGTGCTGATGTCAGCGCTACTTAGTATTTTTGCTTACATGCCTTGAAATGCTAATTGAATGAAATAACTATGGATAATGAAGATCGACGATTGTGCATTGAACTGTTACGTGAACTGTAGAGTACAAAAGTTGAAGCGGAGCTGTTGTGGATTTTCACTAGGCAGGAAGATTGTGCAAATAATTAGTTTAAATGCTCGTGTAGGACTATAATTCGAACAATCACTATTACTGCTAAGGGTATCAGTCCTTGTAAAAATTTTTGGGTTTTCGAAGGCAAACATCCGTATAAAGCTAAAATTTTGATCAGTATTTTGTTTTTTCTCTTTAGTGTTTCTTTTAAATTTAATCGCCGGACTAGCGGGTTGTATTTTTATTTAGTTGAGTTTTTTTTACCTAAGAATCAAGTTTTCGAGTTGGGGGCCAGTTAAGCTTTTTTTGGATTCTCCTAACTATGCGAGGTAACTAAGTTATAAGAGATTCAAGTTTTTTAGCTCCGAATGGATTTATCGTTTAAAGCAAACTAAAATTTAGTACAGAAATGTTCTTAAGGCGAAGCTTGACCTGTGACCTACTTTCGCTCATCGCTAAGTTCAAACGGATCGTATTTTATTGTATCGGCATCAGATTGTTGTTCATGCATTGATCATTGTTTTACTATGCACGATCGAACGGCCCTTTCTTATAGCTGGCCGACTATGTTAACTTACACACTTTTTACCCATTTTCATTGTTTTTTGGGTAAAGTAAAAAGAAATTCCAATTGGAACTACATTTAAGAAAATTGTTAGTATTGTAAAATACCTCTTTGCGAATATAGGCATATTCTATGACGCTCAGTCGGGTGCTAGGCAGGCCAGCGATAGTTAGGTGCTTAGACATGGCTTTGCTGAACACGAAGTTGAAGGCGAATCGGGTACACGAGACGCGAACGACAAAACTTGATGATAGCAAGACGTCAAGTTTAAGAACAATGCATCAGCCGGCTGCCTCACCAGCGAATGAAAAACACAACCAGTCATAGGAAATGAACGAAAGTTCGTCTAAATGGGCAAAATATAATCTAAAGGTAGGTATTATTAAAATTACACATTAAAGCAAACTTTGTTCCCATCTCCGCACCGAACAAAATAGTATTATGAATATTGATTTGTACAACATTGAGAACAACAACGAAATCAAAAGGTCGTTCATTATTTATATTATTAATAGAGATTTCAAGTCCATGTGCAAATAAAAGTGTAATTTTTATTAGAGCGAAGGGCTCCCTTTAATACAATCTTAAGAACTACTTAAATCGAAATAAACTTATAAGCATGAAACCTTAGTCTTTGACCGATGGCGTATGTGATATGGTATAGGCAAATTGTTATGCAGCTGATGATAGCGTTCGCAGGACCAACCATATTTATGCTGCGTTGACAAAAATAAATGAAATTAAAAAGGTTTCTGGAAGAATTGCTTATGTATCCACTACTCCATACTCACATTAAGTGGCACTAGTGAGCGGGTATATATAATTATATTTATACTATATTTTCTAGCAGCTGAAGGCGGAGTAAATTCTAAGAGGTCACTCTTCCCTTTCATGTTTTCGAGTACGTCCTCGAGTTTTCTTTGTAAATTTGTATACCATAAAGGTAACAATAAATATGATTATTACGAATACAGAGTTATGAATTGACTATTTTCTTTTTGTTTGAGCAATATTGCTTCCATTGTTTCAATGATAGTTAAAAGTGTAATTTTATTTGCTCAATTTTCTAAAAATACAGGATATGAGTAATCCGGAATAATAAAATGAATTTGATATTAATAATTAATTTCTTTTTAGTCTACAATCGTACATTTTTATAAGTTGATTACCTCCGATTATTGATGTCGCAATATTGATTTAATTTGGGATTTCTTAAATTATAAGTTATTACAATATTAGGTAGTACATAATATTTTAATTGCTTTGTTTCAGTTTTAGTGTACATGCAATCTGTTAGTACATTTTTTATAATGCTTTTGATACGTTGATCTGTAATAACTATTTTCTTAGAATTCTTAGAACAATATTTTGAACAAATTAATCGTCTAGATAACAATAAATTCATTTTTGATTGTGATCTGGGTATCTAACTATTCTGAATTTAGGATATGTTTGAATTATTTTAGGAATATGTGACAGCATATGAATTTCATTTGATTGCTGATTCAACCATGCTGAGGATTTTATGTATAATACGACTTTTTCATTAATATTTTACTTACATACATTCAGGAACTTACTGACTATTCCCAACTACTCATAATAAGGCCATAGGTTGCCGGAAAGGCTATAAGTTTTTCACACCTGGTCGATGATTTTCCATCTCTATCGCTTTATCCTCTATATAAGAAGATACTCTATATACTAGAATAAATTATACTAGAATCTTTACTTTTTTAATACATCTTTTCTTTCTTTTTTCATACCTTTTGTATATTCTAAAATAACATGGTAAATAAAGATCAAATTTAATTTTTACTTAAGAATATTATTTTATACCTTATTAGTAGTAGGATTCTAGTAGGCTCTAATAACGTCACTGACAAAGTAGCAAACAAAATAAATCCATCGTGTCGGCGATAAATATTTCTATCCTAATTGGGCTTTTAGCATTTAATTAATATTCTAATGTATTAAATAATTAGACTGACGCTAGTTTAGTCGACCATTTATTAATAAATAAATAATAATACTGCGTTTGTGTCTCTTAGTAATTAATAATTTAAGCGTGGAATGTGTAAGTCATAGTTTTATGTGGACCAATCGAGTCGACGATTTCCTAAAAGGCTCGCTTAGATTAAATCCAAGTAATATCTTTGGTTTCTACTGCCTTTACGAGTTTTGAATGCATTTCTATACATGTGAGATATCATTCTCCGCAATACTCCTAGTAGTATAAGACATGTTCGTCTTTAATATTTTCACAATCAGGGGCTATTTAAAAAATTCTGTGTTCGTTGGTGTTCGTGCTTCCCAATAAAATTATTTCGAGCGTATGGTATGGTACGGTAGGGTACGCTAAAATCGTTATTAGTTTTCCATGATCATACAAAATTAACTAATTAACAAATTTATGAGACCTACATTCGAGCTCAGCACGCGTTTTTTTTTCTATTTTACTTGATGTCTACTCAGCTGCATTAACAAAACAAAAGTTAATCGATACGAAAAGGCAATTCTTGCTAACGGTACGCTGCCAGTGTATGAAGCGAGCGCTGCTAACAAAAACAAAAGCGAGACCCAGTGGGACTTAGTGACAACAGCTATGTCCACTTCGCCATGTAACATTCCTGTAATTCACGAAAGCCCGTGCAGTTCAGTATCAACTTTAATGTCAAGCTTATCTAGCTTGGCAGAGGAGCGAGTAATAATTCCATCGGCGATTCGCAACACGGCGCTTCGGACCTAGCCATCCTTTGAACCTATAAGAAAATGATTCGGAGTCAGGGCTTTCTACATCAGCGAATTTCTGACAATATTGACTTTGTAGAGCGCACCATTCGTTCCGACGCTCCGCCCATGTGGGGAGATCCTGGCGGAATAAAGATGAACTTCACTTCCGGGTACTGTCGCTCGATGAGCGACGCAATATGCGTTCAATTTCATTTTTTAGTATATTGCTAGTGCCATTGAATTTTGTGCCGCTGTCCGACAGCATACGGCGGGGGCAGCCGCGTCTGGCCACGAAGGACTTCAGCACACATTGGTAAAAGTCGGTTGAGAACGACGTAGCTATATAGGGGTGCATGGCCCGCACCGTGAGCTATGTAAATAGCACGTTTTAGCGCTTCGCGCGACGCCGTCCAATAATAATGACGTAGGGTCCAAAGTAATCCGCTACTGTATATGTGGACGGTGTAGTATAGGGCGATAATCGTTCGATTGGCAGGTCGCCCATCGTATGCGGCACGCTGGTTGCCCATTCGAAGCTTCTGTCATCAAAGCTCGCCACAAAGCAAGTACCGCTGACACAATTCCTTTACGAAGATTTTATTGTGCAGGGGATGGTACCTGCGATGATAAAACTTAACCAGCAGATACGTCAATCGTTGTCGTCTTGGCAAAATTTACCGGGAATAAGAGGAGCACTTGAACAGCAGGCTTTTGGGGACGTAACAACTATAGTGCCTATTTTTGGGGCAATAAGTAAACAAACAGAGAGAAATCTTCTTCACTTTCTATTAAAATGGCGGTTGTATATCCGTAAAAGTATTATTTTATAATATCTATCGCCATCCTCATTGACATTGAATAATATCCTATCTTTACAATATTTTTGATAGTACATCTTGCAAAGCATATTGGCTTACTGGTTTGTGATAGAACGGCAACTATAGTATAATCGCTAGGTCGGTCGTTAAAACAAACATTCTACTAAAGTTGGTTCTTGCCAGTTAAGGGTCTGATAAGCAAAGCGTTAAGTTTAGCGAATGATTCGATGAAGCCGTTATTATTAGTATCTATGACACTTCCCTTATGTAAGAATGTTGTTGGGGCAGATCCGCGCCTTGATTAATTAAATGAAATAAAAAATTTAAGTCTATTGTAAGTTAGGCTTAGGGCGGAGCGGGATCGCAATAAAGCTTTGTCATTCGCTATGGGAGCAAATTCGACTTGCCGCGCCGCCGTAGCTTTAGGTTTGGGCTTAAGAAGTTTATAAGGTCGGTTGTCGAATTATAACTTACCGATCAGCACGAAGCGCATACCTTTTTCTTTTATAGCCACCAAGTTTTTGTTTACTTTTATTTAAAATCAAATAAATTTTCTTGGCGCCCCCGGGTAGACAATTTTAAAAGACAATTTTTAAATAAACTCAAAGGGTAAAGTTAAATTATCTGTGGCTCGGGAGTGAATTTAAATTAAAAACTCAAATTAAATCGCGTCGGCCAAGACCAACTAAATAATTATCTAGACCTACCAGGAATTATCGCCCCTTGTTCTTACCAATGTGCGCAACATACTACGCTATGCACAATCCTTTTCGCGTGCTATGCAAAAATTAAAATAGTTTGCATCACGTTTTCTCTATCGAACTTTCTCTACCCCTAATAAAATCGTTGCTTTCAGGATACCTTGGGGAACTCACTGACCATTCCCAACTATGAGCAGGGGCATAGCTTGCCGGACAGGCTATAAATTTTCCCCCACCGGGTCGGTGATTTCCCACTGCTATCTCTTCGTCCTATCTACCTAACACTCTATATATCTAGTTTGAATTTCTATACTTTATCAATAACTTCTTTCTTTCTTTTACCCCATTTATTGTATTTTCTTAAATAACATAGAAAATTAAGATTATTTTTCATTTTACTTAAGAACACTATTTTCTCTACTAACACCCTTCTACTTAGCTGTAGGCTCTAATAGCGTTACTAACAAAATTGGCTGTGAAAAGGGGCATAGCTGGCCGGACTGGCAAATAAAACAGCTCCATCGGTCGGTGATGCTATTAGAAAATTGTGTATTTTAACTAGGCTTTTAGCATATAATTCTTATAATGTATGTATAATGCTTTAAATAATTACGAAGACACTCGTTTTGTCGACCATTAATAAATAAATAAATAAATAAATAAATAAATAAATAAATAAATAAATAAATAAATAAATAAATAAAATTTTCCCTTTATTTTGGTTCCGCTTTGTGATAAGCGGTGGTTGTGCAATTGTTGTTTCGGTCATGAGACTCTCGCTCTCCTACTCTTTATAGATCATTCATATCATTTTTTGAATTCGTTTGGCAAATTCGATTTTTAATTAAAATGAATAATTATTAAATCGAGTTTAGAGTTACATATGGCAACTAAAGAAAGTTTTGATCATATAATAAAGGGTAAATTAAACCTAGAATCTACAGAGTAAGAATGTAGATTAGAAATGCCTGCCTCACGTATAGATACAGCGTTAAAATATCAGACTCGAGTCGAAACTTTTGACCCAGATGATGAGTATCGTGCCGAGCTCGAAGATATCTGTATAACGATAAAAGCTCGTCTAAGGTCCGTTATCAAGACATTAAGTCTTGCAACGCCTGCTGGCATGCCCGTTGCATCTCTCTAGGCACTGTTAGTCAACGAGGACAATTATTAAAAAGCATTAGTCAGCCTAAAGAGAGTATACGACAGTATATTTCTAATATTTAATGAAAATATTTAGCCTGCCAAAAATAACGCAACCTTCTGCGGCATCATTGAGATCAATGATTGACACTGTCTCCGCCATCTATCACTCGCTCCTGTCAATAGGTGATGACAAAAAAATTTCTAACGCGATTCTCGTTCACCTCGCTATGAACAAAGTTCACACAATGACCAAACGAAAATGGAAGCATCAACCCGATTATGCAATCATTCCATTATGGAGTAATTGTGAAACAGCCTTGAATCGTAGGTATCAACACCTGTCTGCTGAAAAATCATCCAAAGCTTCGTCCGATGGCTCTAAGCCAGAGTGAAAGGCTGTTTCCAAAATTAATAATCGGGGTTCGTTTTCGTGTTCTGTGGCTAATGTAAGAAACGATCAAGTGACCCCCAAATGTTTATATTGTGGTTTCGGAGGCCATTCGATACTGAATTGCTCAGCATATGCCACATTATCAGTAGAGCAGCGGATTGACTTCGCTTAGGCGGCTCCTTTACGCATCAATTGCCTTCGGAAGGGGCACACTGTTGCCAGATGCAAGGCAAACAAGTGCAGACTCGTTCTCACAACACACTGTTGCATATGTTAGATACTCTGCCGTTTCTAAAGCTCGAGCGTTGCCACCACCCCTTGGCTCCGCACAGGATCAACCATCGGCTTCACATGCTATGCTTGCGAATGTGTCTGGTAGTGTAATCCTACTTAGCTACAGCAGTCGTTTGCGTTAAAACGAGAAGTGGCGAGTTTTGGCTAGAGCTTTACTTGATTCTGGTTTAAAAGTTAATTTTGTAACTGACGAGCTAGCAGAACGATTGCAGCTGCGTAGAGAAGATACTAGTATCGCGAGTCAATTGCAGCGAATTCTTGTTAGATCTGTGTATTTTGAAGACCACTTCGGGTTACCAGCCTGACCATACGGTCAATCCCTGAGAGCCTGCAATTGGCTGATCCATATTTTCATAGGCCAGAGAAGATCGCCATGCTCATCGGAACTGAGACATTCTTTGAACTTCTGTCTGTCGGTCAGATTAAACAAGGTCCGAACTGTCCCATTCTGCAAAAGACCCTAGTTGGCTGAATTTTTGCAGGGCTTTACAATACGACAAGTCTCTAGAAGACTCATGCTGTCAATCTAAGTTGCCAAGGAGAGTCTTATATTGTCGGTAGACAAAACGTTGCAGAAATTTGGTCATTGGAAGAGTTGTTTTCAACCGAACAGTTGAACAGCAATTATGTGAGAGTCACTTTCTAAATAATTTGGAAATATTGCCGTCAGTTTTTAAATAAATAAAAATATTAAATCAGATCCCAATCAGCTTGGTAACTCCTTCGAGGTTACTAAGCGTCTGTTTTTGTCGCTTGAAAGACGCTTGTCTCGATATTTCGATCTTAAGCGTATGTACTTGGAATTCATGAAGGAATATTTAACGTTGTGTCACATAT
The DNA here is from genome assembly GCF_035044405.1 of Drosophila montana. NCBI lineage: Eukaryota > Metazoa > Arthropoda > Insecta > Diptera > Drosophilidae > Drosophila > Drosophila montana. The sequence continues at coordinate 610,730 of NW_026998916.1, read as the reverse complement.
CGGAAATAGATTCCACGCACTCCACGCTACTTCATTTCGTATCAGTGTGTTTTGAGACCACAAAGCGCATCGACGAAGCTCCGTTGATTTCGATGGGTTCTGTCGGGCATCATCTCAAATTGCGTTGAATGAGCTTCTAATGGTTGGACCGACCATTCAAGAGGAGCTATATTCGACTTTGCTTGGATTTAGACTCCTCAAATATGCATTGACAGCTGACATTAAAAATATGTATAGGCAGGTCATGGTGCATGAAGCAAATCGAGACTTCCAGCTAGTAGTGTGGAGAAAAAACCCATCTGACTTTTTGAGGTCTTTCAGGTTAAACATTGGAACTTACGGCACTGCGCCTGCCCCGTTATTGGCCATACGATGTTAAACAAAGCTTGGTGAGATAAGAGAGTCATCACAACCTAAAGCTACCGACGTTGTCAGGCACGACTTTTATGTCAATAATTTACTAACTAGTGCTGCATGCGTAGAGAGCCTTCAGACAATTAAGTCTGAAGTGTCGCAAATACTTCAAAGCGCAGGTTTCGAACTAACCAAATGGTTTTCGAATTTTCCTGACCTCTCCGCAACAAACGCAACCCAGCCGATAACGATCTTAGCGTCTGACTCAACCAAAACACTTGGCGTGATGTGGTTGCCGAATGAAGATGCTTTTAAATTCAAGCCAGACGATTAATTTTCCTTGTTTGGCGCATTCGTATATATACGAAGCCAAATCTAAAGTAACTCTAATCCTAGCCGGTTAACCAGCATCTGATGACAGATGAGATGCGTACCCTAAAAGTACGCAAAAGAGCTGTTGGACTAGCAGCTATGGTAGACCGACCAGATAACTTGGAAACTATCGATAGTTTCTCATCGTATGCCAAGCTGCAGAGAGTGTTTGCTTATGTGTTCCGTTTTATTCAAAAATTGTAAAAATCGAGCAGTACAATTTGAGGGTATCCCTACGGCGCTTGAAAGGAAAGAAGCTTTCGAGAAAATAGTTGAAGTTATCCAACGAGTTGAATTCAAAGGAGTGGATCATAGCCTGCAGCGTCTCAATCCATTTATACATGAGTATAATGGATTTTGGTGATCTTTTTCGTTGTCGTAAGTAGGGGGACTTCTCTTCCATATGATGCCAAGTTTCCGCTACTTCTGAATAAAAGCTCGCAATTCGCTAGAAACTTTATTAGATACTTGCATTTGACGAATAGTCGTGCTGGACGTAGAGCACTCGTCATTCTTCTTCGTGAGCGACTTTGGCTAATAACGCTCAAGAGGTCTGTCGTCAGACTGTGAGATCATGTATCCGTTGCTTTAAATGCAAACCTCGTCTGCTAACACAAATTATGGGAAATTTTCGAGTAGATCGACTTCGAGTAGATCGACTTCTGTGGCGTCGACTTTTGTGGCCCAATTAGGACGACTTTTCCAAAGCGGTTCACTTAGAACTACTATCTGACTTATCCACTAATACATTTTTAATGGCTTTTCAAGGGTTCGTCGGCCGTCGAGAAGTCCCACAGACCGACCAGCAGCAGCTCTCAATACAATCTGGAACCTACTACCAAGCGACAGTCACATAATGTCCATCGTAATATAAAGCGCCATAAGATGAAAAGCAGTCAACATTTGGCAAAGCAGCATCCTTTCAACACTAGAGCATAGGAACAGACCACTACATGTCGCCTAGCGAAGATTTGGAGAGATATAGATGGGAGCCGGCTTGCACTCGGAGGGTTAAAATATGGGAGCGTTTAAACATCTGCCAAACTCTGCGATCGATTCGAGGCCATACGCGATATTTTAAGCCAACAGCCTTATTATTGAATGAAAAATCCAAAGAACAAGAGTGGCGATCTACTCAGCCAAGCGGCTATTAAATCCATTTCTTCAAGGAAAACAAACTCGTGAACGCACTTAACACAATAGGAAAACAAAATTCAGTCCGAGTAACCTGGGTTCCAGGAAACAGTGATACGGGTGGTATATTGCAAAACCAAAAATTAAATTATAACATATGAAATGAAAACAAAACTAATGGCATACTACTAAAGCGTTCCATAAAAGCTTGCGATAGATTTGATTTATGTAGATTTTGAGACAAACAATATAAATCAGTTGACGGAAAAACCCTTTTGCGTACTAATTTCATTTAGATTTCGTGAACAACTGGCAGCCTGACTGAACGGATGAACAATTGGCGCAGACGTAAAGGAAGAAAAGTGTTTGGATAGCTCTTATAAGTTCTGAGATCGCCGCGTTTATAAATACGGACAGACAGACGGCAAATGATTATCAAGAATATGTGCACTTTGTGTTGGCGAAAATGCTTCCTTCTGTCTGTTACATACATTATACCTTTCTTAACCATTTTCCTTGGGTTCAAGATATAAATATATATTAGAATGAAAATGATTGAAATCAATTTTTTTTAAAATCTTATACATTTTACGGTATTATAAATAATACACGGTAATTTTTGATAACTTTCACATTTATAGACAATTTGACGACGGATTCGTCTCACATTGGTGTCTTAAAACTTATTATTATTATTTTTATTATACTTACAACTGTACTTTTGGCTTTGGATCGCCTAAAATTTTTATCATGAAGCGAAACAGAGTGTTTTCAATCATTTCAGCATCCTTTAAGCTAACCAGAAACGCTGGTGACACATTCGTTTTAGATTCGTCATGGCCAGAAGCTGTTAAAATTAAACGAAGCCTTAACTAAAACAATCATTCATTTTATTAATAAAACTTACCTTGTCCAACAGCAAGCTGAGCTGTCACAGTCGTTGTATCAGAACCTGATTGTGCGCGAACAGTATACGTTCCAGCGTCATTCTCACTAGAAATTAAAAAATAATGTCAATATTTTTGTAAAACAAGAGGCTAGTGCATAATTTTCAGATACCCTGCCCCAAATACGAATTGATGAAACATATATTACAATATCTCTATATATAAAACTGTTACGTTTGAGGGGCGTTTCTCACTTTTCGAAAAAAGCATTCCTCCTTGGTGGAAATGATATCAAAGATTTGGTTTGTAACGTTTCGCGCTCAAATTCATATCCAAGGATCTTTATAAACATCATTTGAGACGTATTCAACACTTTTCGCGGAATCCAAGACTACTCGGTAGAAAATGCGGGTCAAAGTTTATTGGGAGCAGATTTAAGTTCAGTTTAAGGTCGATCGGACGACCTCAAACTTACATTCAAAGCCCTACAAAAGAACTTAATGGATACGTGTTTCTAGCGATTTTAGAAATTCCATTCAAGACTATGTTAAATTGGAGGTAAACGATTCTTTGAAAGTTTATTATAAATGCGGGTGAATATGTCTAATTTTTTTTGCACAAATCTTGCCATGGGCAAGGCCGGGTAGTAACCGCTAGTATATACATACATATGTGTACATAGGGCTTCATTGACAAAATTCAAGAATTTACATAGCCGCCTAACGAGGCAAGGGGAGTTACTAACGAGGTTGGCATAACAATTATATTTATAACATGTATCGATTGTAATAAGACAAATGGTGCATATGGTAATCAAGACCTACGCGCAGTACGCGACAGTAATTTGCATATATAAACGGACTTATAGGCATGGAAAAAAGAAGATGGTGCTCTGTAGCGATTAATGATTAATTTGTATGAGTATAAATAAGTTAACACGATCAGCCAACCCGATCATGCATAGTTTGCATGGTAAAAGTGTAAGATTAACAACGTCTGCGGATATTTCACAACCACACTAGAAGTTCAGTCAGCGTCAATATTGCGAGGAACGCTCCAAAACCGTGCACGAGGAGCGGGATTAGCACTTTGGGGCATAGGGCTAGCTTTGGTTGTAAGGAATTCTGTTATAAATTGGGTCAGCGCCACGTCACGTATAATAAAATTCTTCTCTCTTTGCGCCGCACCGCGCATTGCAAATGTCAATCTACCTAGGAACTGCTTAATTTATATATAAGTTAACGAACGTTAAAACCTGTGATTCGTAATCCGTTTGTATAAAAACTTAAAATTATAAAAACCATAACATCACTCACAGCACCAACAAAAATCAACAACCCCGAGTAGACCACACTCAATTTGAAGGCCATATCTAACAGATTTGATTTAACGTAAGCGGACACATAACAGAGCAAAAGATGTCAATACATCGCCAGAGAAATAAGACTCTGCTAATAAACTAGACTATCATGACCTACAACACTATATTGATTAATAAACACGCGTTTTTATTTCAGGAGCTAGCAATTTGTTAAGCGATGTTCTTTGCGCCGCAAGACCGTCTGAACATCCTTCCGCATTAAAATTAGCTCAGAAGGTTGTTGCAAACCACGAGAGATACCTGTTCGCAAGTAATTTTGCACGAAGTGTTGAAGAGAGGGTCCAAAAATCTAAACAGAGGCAACAGAGCAGCAAAAATATAATAGGGATAAAAATACTCATTTTAATAAAAGACAGGAATTCCAACCCAAACAAGATCAAGACCAGCCAATGGACGTCGATAACTAGTCTCATGCTAGAACAACCAGGGACAAGTAACTATACAGCAACAAAACATCAGAGCATCAACTATTTAAGCTCAGATGACCAACCAAGAGGATTGTGAATACCAAACGCAAGCCGATACAGATTAGACGTTATAGACATTACCTCACGGAATATAACCAGGTTAATTTTGTAGGCACAGCTGATCCCGTTAATAGACAGAATAAGTAATAGGCTCTAGTCACGAGTTCCCGAATAGAGAATACCATGAAACCTTTTCTACTAACATCAAATGCAGATCGCGCAACGAGCTCGTTTGCTTACGCAGAAATAAAAATGATTTACAACAAAGGAAGTTTCCTTACTGGCAAATGCTTCTACTCAACAGACACACACACAAATCATTTTAAAAGAAAAATCAAGTAAGAGGCTCTAGTCGGGAACTCCCGACTAGGGGTTACCCTGAACTCTTTTATTCCAACACCAAATGTAAAACGCGCACGCTTGCTTTAGTAAGTAGCAATAAAAATAAATTTAAAAATAAAGTTTCCTTGGCAGGTTTCGAGCTCGCAACTGACCACAATACTTGCCGCCGCCTCTACTCAACAGCCACACCAATAATTGAGTCTTAATGAGCAGCACAGAAAACGATACAATCGCAATTGCAATGCTGTTGATAGAATTCAAAGCAGACGCGCATGAATGTGTGTGTGTATATGTATACAGAAATTCTTGGAATTTGCGCTTGCTGCCCCAAACTCTAGGCCAGCTAAAACATGTTTTATTTAATAACTTCTGTTTTTCTTATCCGATCTTGATGTTATTTTCTACAGTACATCTTATTGAACTATAAAGTATTCGTGTATTATCAAAAAGTCAATTGTATTTAAATTGTGGCTTTTACTGGTAGGCAGCATAAATTGCTTTACTTGGTTTATAGCTATAAGGTAATAGAGGGGCGGGGGTGATAGCTATAAAATGAAAGATACTTGATATACATATACTATTCTAGAAGCTACATGTCAATTTTGGTGAACCTAGCTCTTATTATTTACCAATTTCAAACGATTTCTTGGAAACGGGGCAGGTTATTGAATATCGGAAACAAACTCGATCTGCGCGAAAAGCTAGTTAATGACAACACCACTACAGTTCAAATCAAATCTATAACCAATGTTATGCAATTATTCCACTTCCACAGTGTGACTATTCGCAGCAACATCGAAAAAATATTATCAGCAAAATACATGGCACTGCCCATGGAGGAGTTGGTTCAACACTAAAACTCATCAAACAGCGCTTCGTATGACCTTTTATGCATAAAAATATATATATCACTTCGTCAAACAGTGCACCCCTTTTCAAAAATTGAAAGTCACGCAACACGTTCATTCACCACTCCAAAAATACACTCTGCCTCCACGCAGATTTGAACACATCAATGTAGAGCTCATTGGAGCTCCATTGCCTCAATCTGGTCAATTTAGATATTGTGGCTAGATGCAGTTGCTATCGAGGATATCCAAGTTAAAACAGTAGACACAGCACTCAACAACACTTGGATTTCTCGCTTTGGAGTTCCAGCACGCATTACCACGGACCAAGGCAGACAATTTGAATCTAGGTTATTCAACGAGCTATCGCGCCTCCTCTGCATTGACCATTTACGAACAACCGCCACCATCCACAGGCAATCGGAATCATCGAACGTTCCCACCGCACGATTCAGGCAGCCATATTGTGTCACAACAGGATCGGCTGGCCATCCAAATTGCCAATGATTCACCTCGGCCTACGCTCAGTATATAAGCCCGACATCCAAACAACAGAAGCACAGCTTGTTTACGGCATAACTCTTCGTCTTCCTGGGGAATTTTTCAACAACTCCAACTCCAACATACTTGTCAATGGTCATGATACCAAAGTATCAATTGATCGCAGGTTTGACCTGCTTTCATGGAAACACAGCAACAATCAACGACAACCAACTCAGATGCAACACCGACATTAGGTCAACAACAAGACGCATCCAAGGATACTCCCAACACACATATACTGATTCAACAATCTATAAGGCCACGCCGCTCAATTAGTCTCACTATTTGAATCCTGGTGACACTTAGGTCTATTGTTTTTGCTTTGTGCTTATTCTTATTGTTTGTCGCTTACGAACTATCGAGGAAACATTATATAAATAGCATATGCAACTGATTTCGCGATTTTTGAACGCTTGCACCGCCATCACATAAGATTAATAATTTAAAAATTTCAAGTTCCTATGGTTTTGGCTGTGCATCAGTCAGGACAAACAGTTTTATATATAGAGATAATCGTCTCTATGCTCATTCAAAATATGTATTTTTGGTAATTTAAAAAAACAAATAATAAAATAAATAACCTGCAATTTTTGATATCCAATCGATAAGAATTCATTGGAGCACTTGTTTGGACAATTCGATCCGCTAAACGATCGTCCAAGGTCTTGTTATCCTTTAACCATGTAACTAATCCTGGCTGCTCTTTAAACTGAATTTCAAAGTGCGCTGTCTCTCCGCCTGTAATCAAAAATTTGATAAACAAAGAACATATTTTGGAAAATATTTTTGTATACTTTTGAAACTTACGATCAACATGTACACTTTTCAACATTTTGATAATCACAGGTTTCTCAATACAGCGTTGAGGCTGATCGTCAATTAGACGCGAAGATGAACGTATACGGCTGTTAGCTTGACTTTCTGCACGACTCTCGCTTCGACTGGAAGCTAAGAGGGATGAACGTGCTTCAATTCTATCCAATGTACTTCGATCACGTCTCGCACCAGTTACGTAGCTTACGTGCTTATCGAAAGTACTATCGTAGGAAGTGCCCCTATCATCGTCCCTGGACCTACTAGTTTCTTTGATGGTAGTTCAAAATAAATAATAAAAATATGTTATCATTGTGGTACATAATAATTTAGGATAAACAAATACGGAAAAATTGTGTTAATGGAGCTGGGTAAGCAAAGGTCTATCATAATACTAGGACTGAATTGTTATACCCTGAACCGATTAAAAACGGGCATAAGGGTGTAATGTATTTGTGCAAATCTTTGTGACAGGCAGAAGGAAGCATCTCTGACCCCATAAAGTATAAGTAGTCTTGAGCTGCATTAATAGCCGAGTCGATCTGGCCATGTCTTTCTGTCTGTCCGTCTGCCGGCCGTATGTATGAACGCAAGGATCTCAGAACCCATAAGAGCTCTTTCCGTTTCTAAACAGTCGATGAAAATTATATTATAACAAGAGGCTAGCCAAAACACGTTTTCTTTAATAACTTCTGTGTTTCTTAACCGATCTTGATTAAATGTTCAACAGAAGATCTTAATGTACTATAGAATATTTGTATATTCTCAAAAAGTCAATTGCATTAAAATTGTGGGTTAAATTGGTGGGCAATACAAATTGGCTTATTTAACTGATTTATAGCCATGTGGTGATAGCGGGGAGGTGGCGATAGCTATAAAATTAAAGATACTTGATATAAAAACACGATTTTGATATCGATTTGGATCGATTACTTTGAAACGGGGCAAGTTATCGATCGGAAACAAATTCGTACTGCGCGGACATTAGGAGGACCTACGTTACAAATTTCAAGTCTATAGCTCTTATAGGTTCTGATATCCTTGCGTTCATACATACGGACGGACGGACGGACAGACGGATATCGACTAGATCGACTCGGCTATTTATGCTGATCAAGATTATATATACTTTATGGGGTCGGAGATGCTTCCATCTACCTGGTACATACATTTGCTCAAATACTTTTACCACTTTTACTCATTTTTAATGGGTTCAGGGTATAGCTTGATTGATTTTAACTGCAAATCGGAGTTGCGTGCAGGTTGTTTATTAGTCGGCCACTGTCGACTAGAGCACTTTAACTGGTTTGAATAGAAGCGTTGCATATTAATATTATATAGGAAGCATGGATATATGTATGCATATAAATTCATTTGCTCGCAACAACTAGTTATTAAATGAATTTTGTAGATAGGGGTATAGTATATGTATGCATATTTGAAAATATGTATTCATAATGTTCAGTTAATGTATAATGTATTTAACCGTAGTTTAGAACGCAAGGCATCTATTCCATATAAACACACATCTTTCCTCGCAAAAAGTTCAGAGAGTGTACATACATCGTATAAGTTTGTATAAATTCAGAAATATTTTTATAAATGTTGTTTAGTAATTGTCTATTTTATATAATTAATTTTTCTAATATTTATCTTTATTTTCAACCTTAACTCTTTAATCTAATTTTTTTTTATATTATTACAAGTCATTGGTCGATATACCATATATATATAAAACCATTTACTTTACTTGCTGATGGTAACTTACTTTCAACACGCCGCTGAGTAGCCAGTGAATACCCAGAATAGTTATCATCCATACTGCTAACACTTTTGTCTCGGACTTCCCAGTCGGCACTTGACTCTCTGAAATCGTGACCAATAGATTCAGTATAATCACCTTCAATCTCAGGCATATTTTCAGCCTCTTCAATAATTTCAAATATGGGTTTCCTTTTAATTGGCGGATTAAATATATGTACAAAATCGCGAGCTTTCGCTTTTTTCACTGTGTCTTGGGCATAATTTGTAGAATCTTTTGATTTTAACACAGAGGTTTTAATATTTCGTATTTTTTGTTTTGCGTTGCGGAGCGATGTGTCTGAGGTTGATACGTCGTAGATACCTTCCAAAAAGTTCTGTGTTTTTTGTTCCAGGCTTTCAGTATGGACAAGCAGCCGTTTAACGGTTCGCGGCGGTGGAGGAGGCGGTGATGGTGGGCGTGTTTTAATAATTAGTATCTCTATGGTGGTTTCATATGAAATAAGCGGAAGCGGTTGAAAAAAGCCAGGCATTCTAACAAAATGAGGAGGTATAGGTGGTGGGGGTGGACCATGTGCCGAACGTTCGCCCCCATTATTGAATGCAATATTAGCAAGATCATTATTCCATTGCGTTAATGAAGCAGAATCAGTTATATTAGTAAAACTTGAAAGCTCCTGTCGTTGTTTGGAGTTTGATTGTGTGGTATCACTATCAAAAATAGGTTCATTATAGCCAAAGATATCTTGCAGTTCGATTGGAGTGTGCTTAGTTGTAATGCAATTGTTATAAGTTTCTCTTGGGATGCTAATTGGAATTTTCAAATCTTCCGTGGTATTATACTTAAATTGCTTCATGTCCTTACCCTCTGATATAGTTTGTTGCTGAATATCAACTTTTTGGGACCTCTCTATTGCACTAAAATCATCTGAATCTTTTCTGTTACCATCACTTAGTTGAATAAAGGTTTTATCAAAAACTTCCTGGCGTTTTTTATCATCAACTACTGTTGTAGACTCGGTGTGTTGAAAATCTACGACACACTGTTTAATCTCGGTTGCATTGTCATTAAGCTTTATAGAGTTTTTATTAGAAAATTGGTCTTCTCCAAATTTTTTAAATGCGACAGATTCAAGCGCTATAGGACCCTGAAACTCTTCATCATCTAACGCTAAATTCTTAATCTCTCTTGCATTAGTTTGATCATTACTGTCTTTTACATACGAGCAACTTTCTAAGACATACTCAGTATGAAAATGATCTTTCAATTCAGGTATTTGGACCTTTTGATAACTAATATTATGTTGGTTCTGTTGGCTTCTAAATAATTCAATAGCTTCTTGCTCAATTTTTTTAAGTTCTTGTTGTTCAAAGCAGAGCCGTTCTTTTGTTTCCTTACTTAAAAAGTAGTTGTCGGCTACATCAGATGGACGTATGCCTAAATATGGATTACAAGCTTCAACTTTTTGGGGAAGCCGAAGAATTAATTCACTTTCACTAGATATATTTGTAGGATCGACTTTAAGATCATCTGCGTTGTGTTCTTGCAGAGTCACTTCGTGGTCAATGTATGACTTAATTTCTTTGTACCAAATTAGATGATTTTCCTCCTTATGAGGCTTTATAAAAATATTTATATTTGATATTTCGTCTGCAGTTTTTAATGAGAGATAGATTTGCTTTTCCTCTAATATGTTCTTAACGTCGCATAGAGGGAGCTTTATAATATTTTGCAAAATGAATATCGACTTTTTTTCTGATATTTTTCGAGCCTTTGTTATTAAAAGTCTTGATTTAAATAAAAAACAATATCGATCATGTGATTTGC